>NW_017670748.1:0-79174 GCF_001879085.1 Nicotiana attenuata
CTGGCGATGACTCACGAGACCGGGGAATCGGAAAAGAGCCAGAAGCTAGGAGAGATTTTATCTGCTCTTGCATGCCAATGTACTGAGCATCTCTAAGCTTTTCTCTTTCCTTGGCCGCTTCTAGATCGGATGTGAGCTTTGTCACAGTCTCCCGCATAACGGAGAGGCTATCCCCTTCAAGTAGCTCGGCTTGCGAGGAAGTCCCTATTCCTTGCATTCCACACTTATAGCGATGGAATTTCTTAGTAGGAAGCCCGTATACCATCCCCCATTTTGGACCGCCAGCAGCCTCCCTCCACATTCTTTCAGCATCCTCTTCCGAAGGTTGGATTGGCTCACCCGACTCATTAGGTGGCTGACTGCGTATGAATTCCTGCAGTTTAGCTGTGAGGCGACCCTATAAGAAAAAATACATTGAATTAGTATTTCAAGATTTATATAAAAGTAAATCAAAATACTTAATGAAAAGTGAAAACTTACATGTACAGTCGAGGCCCGGCCCTCGACCCACCTTTTTTGATCCGTCTCTTTCTTCTTCTTTACAATATGAGTCATACCTCATCTTGGTTTATCGGACGCCCCAACTTCTTTTCCTGAAAACTCATAAATTTTAGTTAATAAACAAAATAGATATACTTTGAAAATTAAAATAAATTAAGCAATTACGTACCATTCTTCTTTTTATTGTCCCTAGGCTGATCGCACCTCCAGTGTGCAAAGATCCTCCCTTCTCAGATGCGCAAGCTTTCTTTCCTTTTCCGCTCTTCTCTAAGAACTTTGCGGTAAGCCATTGCCCTTGCAAATCCTCCCATAAATTCTAAAGCAACCAATCAGGCTTCTGGTTCAACTTTCTAGCTTTGGAGAAACAATGCGACAACCGCTTGCGAGCTTTGAGATAAAAGTTTGCAGCCACTTCCGTGCTATAGCGGTGTTCCCATACACACTTGCTCTATATTTCAAAAGTTAAGTATTATATGGAAATATCATAAATATAAATAATTATACTGCTTAAAAGAACATTTATACCTTAAATTGATTGAAAATTCGCTCCTTCAGCGAGAATGGGAATTCACTCCAAGTCGCATAAGGGCCATCATAAAGCTTTCTGGCGGCTTTGGTGATTATCCTCGTAGTAATATTACTAGAGATGAACCTGCTATTTAATAAAAAAACACATTAATATCTTAGTAAAAACAGTACAAAACAATAAACGTAAAAATAACAAATAACTCTTACCCATCACCCTCAGGGACTATAATGATCCTGCCATATTGATCATAATGCACCTCCTCGTCATCATCAGCATCACCGTCTGAAGCATGTATATCAGAGGCATGTGTGGAAGGTGTGGGGGTTCAGAGCTAGTATCTCGCAGGCGAAGGCCTGAAATAGATGGAGTCCCTGATGAAGATGGTTGCGATCCCTGTGACTGCGACATAGCTGGACGGCCCACAAGTGGCTGTGACACTGACTGATAGCTGTGACCCGAATGGCTGTGACACTGATGGCTGTGATCCATGTGGATGTGACATGGATCGATGCGATCCATGCGATGTAGATGGATGCGATCCACGTGGTCGTGAGGCAGGTGGACTGTATATCGGACATATAGTCCTATGGCCCTATGACGAAAGACCTGGTGTCTGCACGAAGGTGTAGGGCTCGTGATGCTGTGGCAGCTCAGAATAGCCCTAAGGTGGAGGCAAAGACATAGGCATACGCATATGCATCTCTGAAGAGGGTGGAAAAGATTGAGTATTATCTTCTAGCCTCCTCTTTGGTTTCTTAGCCTTTTCTCGACCCCGAGAACCAGTAGGGTCATTGTTACCTCGACCCTTGCCTGTCATCTGTATAAAATACATATTTAGATTGAAACATATAAAGAAAATAGCTATAAACGAGAGTTGTTAAAGAAACCAACTTTTTAAAGCTCATCGACGTATTGTTCCTCGTCTGAGAATTCTTCTTCCTCACTAGTTTGAGCTTCATCAGTTGATTCTTCTTCCTCGTTTTCTATAATTCTTACTTCATTTATATCAACTTCTTCCAATATGTGTTCAGGATGTTCCAAATCATTTTCTAAAACTTCGTCCACTATTTGGTGAACACTGGAGATATCGTTTTGATATGCAACATCTAACACATTCTCGACTTCCAGCCTACCTACAGGCTTAGTTTTTATTACAACCCACCAATCGGACTTATTCCGCCGCAATGGATAAGGAGCATAATACACTTGCCTAACATTATTTGCAATTATGAAAGGATCATAGCGATCATACTCCCTCGTATGATTAACCCCAATTATGTTGTATTGATTGTGTACTCTTGTACCTCTTGTTGGATGTGGGTCAAACCACTTGCATCTAAAGAGTATCAATTTCTTAAATGTCCAACATGTATATTCTAGTTCTGTTATTTCTTTGAGCACACCATAATAATCAATATCTCCAACTTGGTTGCCATCACCACCTTGAACCCACACCCCACTGTTGCTGCTATTTTTATTTTTAGAGCAATCCTCTGTATGAAACTTATAACCATTCACAACGTACTTAGACATTGTTGTGACCTCAAGCCCAGGTCCCCAAGATATATCTTTCAAAATTGGTTTACACCATTATTTTGGATCATTTACCTACATATTGTTAAAAAAATTCATAAGTTAGCATAACTTCCAAACATTGTTTACCTACATAGTGTTAGAATATTTTAAGGATAAACTTACAAATTGTTTGAACCACGTATCAAATCTCGTATATACAGCATAATGGCCAAATTGACCCACGAAGTTGTCACGACCCAAACTCCGCCCCGGTCGTGATAGCTCCTCTCGTGAAGACAACGCCAGCCAGACCATTCCAGAACACCTCTTTTAAGCAGTTAAACAGTTCATAAACAGTTTAGATATGATTTCATGATATTAATTAGCAGAAATACAACCCAACACAGCCCTAATCGGGGTGTCACAAGTCACGAGCATCTAATAGAGTGTAAATCCAACTACAAGGTCTAAAATATACAAAATCGGAATAATGAACAAAACAGAGGAAAACGGTGCTGCGGACGCTGGCAGTTGTAAATCCAACTACAAGGTCTAAAATATACAAAATCGGAATAATGAACAAAACAGAGGAAAACGGTGCTGCGGACGCTGGCAGTCACCTCGCTAACTCCTATAACTTTGCCTCTGATCAGCCAAAACTCGCAAACGGGTGGATAAATACATGCATCTGCACACGAGGTTGTAACGAACCGACCGGTCATTTTGAGTCCTAGCGCGTCGTTCAGCGGTTTGAGGTCATGAGCAGCTTCATTTCAGCCATTATGACTTGCACGCGCGGTCGGAATTGACTTTCAGGAAATTCGGAGTTGATTTGGGAAGAGAATTCCTATTTCAGGAGCCTAAAGTTGAAAGAATGAACTAGGATGGGAATTTTGAGCAAACGACCTCGGAATCGGGATCCGAAGGTTCCAGCAGGTTCGTATGATAATTTCAGACTTGGGCGTATGCCTGGTTCAGGTTTTGGATAACCCAGGAGCGTTTTGGCGCCTATTGTGGAAGTTAGCATTTTAGAAGGAATTTCATAAGTTTGGCTTGAAGTGCATTTCAGTGTATCAATGTCCGTTTGGGATTCCGAGTCTGTGAATAGCTCCGTATGGTGATTCTGGAGTTAGGAGCGCGATTGGAAGTGAATTCGGAGGTCCGTAGGTCATCTTGGAGCCATTTGACTAAAGATAGAAATTTGAAGGTTTTTGAGAAGTTTGACCGGAAGTAGACTTTTTGATATAAGGGTCGGAATCCTATTCCGGAAGTTGCAGTAGGTCCGTAATGTCAAATATGACTTGTGTGCAAAATTTGAGGTCAATCGGACGTGATTTGATAGGTTTAAGCATCGAAAGTAGAAGTTGGAAGTTCTAAAGTTCATAAAGCTTGGATTGGGGGTTGATTCATGATTTTAGCGTTGTTTGATGTGATTTGAGGCCTCGAGCAAGTCCGTAATGTGTTTGGGACTGGTTGGTGTGATTGGTTGGGGTCCCGAGGGCCTCGGGTGGATTCCGGGTGGTTAACAGATCGAAAATGGAATTTTGAAGAAGGCTGAAGGGTCTGGTTGCTGTCATAACCGCACCTGCGGAAAGAGGGCCGCAAGTGCGGCGCCGCAGAAGCGGCTAGGAAGGCGCAGGTGAAAAATTTGGTCTTAGGCTCGTGACCGCAGATGTGGTCAAGGTTCCGCAGAAGCGGGACCGCATCTGCGAAAGAGAGAATCGCAGAAGCGAGAATGGGCGGTCTAGGGAGGACCGCAGATGCGGTCAAAGATCCGCTGAAACGGGACCGCATCTGCGGAAGTTGTGTCACAGAAGCGGAAAAGGAAAGGCCTGGGGAAACCGCAGATGCGGTAAAGCGGCCGCACCTGCGGAACCGCAGAAGCGGTCAAAGGACCGCAGGTGTGAAAAGAGCTGGGGCAGAATGGTTGTTTAAAGTCGGGGTTGAGTTCATTTCTCCTCCATTTTTCATGGCTTGGGCGATTTTGGGGAGTTTCAAGAGAGGGATTTTCGTCAGCTATGTTAAGGTAAATTACTCCTACTCATTTCCAAGTTAAGTACAAGATTATATCATGGAATTAGACATGAGAATTGTGGAGAAATTGGGATTCACTGAAGAAAACCTAGAAACTTGATAAATTAGAATTTTTACCACGAATTTGAGCATGGAATAGGAGTAAATTATATATTTGAGTTCCTAAGGTCATGGTTAATCTTTATCTTCGAAAAATTTTGGATTCCGGGCACGTGGGCCCGAGGGCATTTTGGTCAACTTTTCGATCGGAGTTAGGAATTTCTATAAATTAGATTGTAATGAATAATTGAGCATATATTAATGGATTTGCGTAACCGTTTGATAGTTTTGGAGCGTGGTGCATCAACTACATTCTTCGGAAGGGCGTGGAATGCCGGTTATGGATCTTCGGAGCGAGGTGAGTCTCCTTTCTAACCTTGTAAGAGGGAATTATCCCCATAGGTGAGTAAATTGATTATGTGCTCCTAATTGCGGGGGCTACGTATGCACGAGGTGACGAGAGTCCGTGTGTAGCTACTATTATGCTATTGTCCGGGTAGTTAGGACCCACAACATGTTATACCTGGATTATTTATGAACCCATTGATAGCTTGAATTGCTTAAATCACATTGGATTAGTAAATAAATTTAAAAAGAGATTAAACATCATTTTCCTGAATTGTTAAGAAGAGAAATAGTTTTATTTGGATAAATATTCCCGATAAGTTCTTAATTGACTGATTTAGCATGTATCTCTATGTGTACCAGCGTCGCATGCATGATTCGCGAGCTGGGTATGTGTTTATTTATGGAACTGGCCGAACGCCTCGGCAGATTAAATAGATGCATCTATAGGCGCGCCATCGACCCTCGGCAAGTGCACAGTTCATTTCTGTTGGATCGGGCCGTCGCCTCGGTGTGATTTGCGTATGTTATATTGTTGCTTGAGGACTTTAAATGTGAAATTTGCCTTTCGTGGTCTGATATAAATTAATAAGATAATAAAGAGTAAACCTTGAGAATCCTTGATTAGTTGTTGAAGGTGTTTATCTGTTTTCTGGCTTCGTGAATTAAAATTGCTATATAAATCCATGATTTCCTCACATTTTTAGTATATAGTCAAATGACCTCTAGTAAGTGTCCAAGTTGACCATCTCGTCTCTACTTCTTCGAGATTAGGCGGGATACTCATTGAGTACACGTTGATTACGTACTCATACTACACTTCTGTGCATTTTTGTTGCACAGGTATATCTATTTCTAGCAGCCACTGGGCGTAGCAGCGCGGATGATTTGGGGGCTAGGTGAGTTGCATTATTCGAGGCGGCCCGCAGCTAGTATAGCCCTCTTCAATACATTGTATTTATTTCCTGTCCATTGTATTCCGGACGGGAGTTGTATTTTATTTCTTTATCAGTAGATGCTCATGCACTTGTGACACCGGGTTCTGGGATGGTTTGAAGTATTGTATTAACTGCTTATCATTTAAATTTTATTTGAGACTACATTCTTTAAAATTACTAATCTTGAAGGAAAAATCCTAGATTTCAAAAGTATTAAAATGAGATTTTGATTAAGTAATTCGGTTGGCTTGCCTGACAGCAGTGTCCGGTGCCATCACGACCCTTAGTGGATTTTGGGTCGTGACAACATGGTATCAGAGCCAGGTTCCTAGGGTCTCACGAGTCATGAGCAAGTCTAGTAGAGTCCCGCGGATCGGTACGGAGATGTCTGTACTTATCCTCGGGAGGCTGCAGGACTGTTAGGAGTACTTCCCTTCTTGATTCCTTATCGTGCGATTTGATCCTTGGAGGCGTATGCCTTTAATTCATTCCAACTCAATCCTACGCGATGCAGAGCGCTTGATATAAATCGAGAATTGAAGAGTCATGATGGTACTACGGATGTGGTATGGGATGTTTCTCCCGGTATAGCTGATCGGATTATTATCATCGCTTTATGGAAGAATATTTTATTGTTTCAGCCCAGTAGCGGTACTTCTGAGGGCTCTGAGGCTAGGCACAAGTTGCCATGATGCTTATGAACGATTGTTCCGCAGTAGTGATATGATGGTAGGATGTTGCCCACGTGCCGGGGCAGTGAATGACTTGAAGGGAGGTTTACTCAGTGCATAATCTAGAGAATTCAGTATTTTATTCCCGGCAGGGGAAAGAGCAATCGAACTAAGAATGGTCAGATGTGGGCTGGTGGAAGTAATGAGACTTGATAATTGCCAGCGTGGTGAAGATTTCTTCTATGAAGGGGTGTAGTTGTCCTAATTGAACGTTCTAAGCTTGTCGGTGTTATGATCTGCTACAATTCGCTTTTGGGGCAAGATGTTGTGAAATATTATTGGAGATACAACTGTCAGATATCACAGGGTGCGGAGGTTCAGGATTGAATCAGTATTTCTAATGTTGATGGTTCGAGAAAGATGACCTTCGGAGAAGTTTGGAGTCAGTAGCGATTTGTGGATTCAAGTGCTATAAAGGTAAATTTTATAAAGGCAACAATTGAGCAGCAAAGGATGAGAAAGACATGTGGGAAGTGTCAGGCGGAGTTTTAAATTACTAAAAGGCCAGGCTTAGGAAGTGCAGGCCGAGCAGTTGATTAAGGGAGTGAGTTTTCCCAAAGTAGGAGAGTGGCGGAGCTGCGTAGGGGATTGGTAATAAGATGACTATGCGTCTTAAGGAGAGAGAGATTTGGGAATATTAGTGCTTGGCCATTGGGGCCTACGGAATAAATTAGAAGGAAGAGCTATCATGCGGCAGGAGATTTAATATAACGGAAACGATCCGCTTAAGTGAAGAAGGATGCAGCATAACTTGGAATTGGAAGGATGTGCCGCGCATTTAAATGATGTCCACAAGGGGTAAATGGACCGCGCAGCTGGAGAGTAAGCTCAGACTCAGGATGGGTTACTGATGTTGAAGTGATTGTACCCCGTGCAGCGGCATTGGAAGATGCCAGGGAGAGCTTTTATAGGTGGGTTACCCAAGGGAGCAGGTTAGCGGTTGGCGAGGCTTCTGCGAAGGATCCTATTGGGTATGCAGCGAAGATATCGATCGTGCGAATGTGGTGGATGATTTTGAGTATAAGAAGGGGGCTTTACAGAAAGATTTCGAGCGCTTTGGCGGTTGATTGCGCGAGGTCATGTCAATAAGAGATAAATAGGACGGGTGAATTCCAGATTCGTGATATGATGGCTTCATGCTAAGTGGGAGAGTCCCACCGCTTATGATTAGGCTGCATAGTTAGCTACTTGCGAGGTTTCTGATTATTAGCATATTAATGAGCCATTTCAGCTACGGGAAAAGACCATAATTGGTAATTTGAGCAAAGGAATTATTAAAGGTGGCTATCATTGGCCTTATTGGCCCATGTTCAGACTGGAGGAAAGATTCAGGATTTATGCCTTGTATAAATGCAGGCTTCAAAGGAAGTAATTTCGCCGGGTGCCTCGTCGAGAGGGTATTCATGTATTATAAGATCTATGGAGTTGATTATATTCGGGACCAAGTCAGAGCGGGTGGCTCTCAGTAACGGTCCTAATGGATTCAAAAGAGGTAAAGTATGGCGCCTAATGATTTCGAGCCTATAAGTACAGTAAGAATCAAGCTTGCCGCAGCTTATGACTGGAGGCTCAGAATGTTCTATGATGTTTTGACTTGCAGTATAGCACTTGAGAGAAAGATGAGGAAGGACTTCGGATTCGTAGAAGGATTAGCAGAATGGGCATATCAGTTGAGGGTGTGAATATGCGCTCAAGGAAGGTATGAAATGGTTCGCGGGATTTGAGGCAGCATGGCCTCGTGGTTCAAGGTCACTCGGAATAAGAGCAGATGGAGTATGTTATTATTGAATGGATTTGGTATTATTCTTAAGGCAATCAAGGATAAATTGGAAGAAGGTAGATTGATTAGCCATAGTTAAATTGGCAGATTGGTGTCAGGGATCAGTTCCTTCAGCGTGATCGAGTTGTGCAAGTGATTTGTGACGGTACGTATCAGGCTTGTCAGCTGCCGTAATTGATATCATTCAGAAGCATTCTTATGTTATGGCTTGTTATGTGTAAGCAGATCCCGGAAGGGTTGTGGTGGCTTGGACCACTACTTAGATATTTGCATGTTCTATGGTTATGAGAATTCACCGGTGTATTGCTATGTTCCTCCTGAAGTGAGTTCAGTGAAAAGCTTTTATGTGACGAAGTGTTAACTTATTGGTGGTTCCGAAGCTATGATGAGAAACGAGTTCTATCGTATATTGGCATGTAAGTGCAGCGAGTGGTATGGAATTTGCAGTGAAGAGCAAGGTAGTAGTTCGGTGTTGACAAGGATGTCACAAGCTCGGATGAGCGGGAGAGGAGTTTCGATGTTTAAAGTAAGTTGGTCTTGTCATCAGTGTCACCTGAGATAGGTTGTTGGTAAAAGAGGACTTTGCGTCCCGGTTAATTATTCTTGACCGCTTTTCAGCATTAGTGCGGTCGGTGGTTTGGAGGTACGACCCAGTTATTTGTTATGGTAGGTTGTGGGAGTGTGTCCCACAGGAAGATCGTATAAGGGAGGCAGGTAGTCCCTAGATTGATTAAAGGCTTCAACCAAGTATGAAGGTTGTAATGATATCGTTGATTTGAGAATATATGCCTGGAGGGCACTCAGTTACTGAGTTGTGGACCGTGGACGAGTACTCCGGTTATGATGGTTGTCCTTGTGTGTTATGAGAAGAGGGAAATCAGTATGGACTTTTGAAAGGTTATTGGCTTAGTTTGATATGATCAGGATCGACTTGAGGTCGGTGGATGGGTATAAATATGAATTTGGGCTCTATGTCAGGTTAGTTGTGTTCATTTCAGTAATGTGCTCCTTATGGAGTAGTCAGGGATGTTATTATGCATTTAGCATGCTTATGACCGATATTCGGTATTTTGTTGTAATGAGCAAATTTGGCTCGATGTGCATCTCCTTATGTGAGATCTATGTGTGAATCGGGTTGCACGCCGCAACAGTGTGATGATGAGTATAGTTTTCCATAGGCTATTTTGTGTGCCTTGCTTCCTGTCTCTAAGGAAAGTCCGTATTAGTGCGTGGGTTAGGAAATTCCTTCCTGAGTTTGTTTTCCTTTTGTATCAAGTTTGAATTGGTGGCCTATTGGCACATGGTAACATCATATGGGGCTTTTGATAATGTCTGGGGTGGCTTATTGCCTGAGCAGTTCGTACTGGGTGAGACGAGATCATTGGATTTAGGATCAGTGCGATCTGACTATATGAAGTACATTAAGGAGCTAAGACCATTATTTGGTTCAGAAAGAGCTGATGGTTATTGTCAGGAGTATAGACCCAAATGATTGGTTGATTCGGCAGTTGATTATGAATTTCTGCACATCTCTTCCGTTGTGGCGGTATTGTAAGAGTTAAGACCTGTGTATGTCATGGGGTGCAATGGGAGCATCAGATTCGTAGAATTTCGACTAGGTTGATCAGAAAATGTTATTGTGGTCCGGTGAGCAAAATGATGCAAGGTGTGAATTCAGCAAAGTTATGCAGTCATGTTTGGGTACAGCGTGTAGTGATTGATACAGTGTTCGTATGTTGGAAACAGGCCTGACAGAGAATTCTGGATGTTGGAATTAGGCTCTAAGCCTATCCGCTTGAATAAAAGAGAATATCCTCAGAATTGATCGAGCTGATGTGCTCAACTGAGTTGTGGTAGCACGGGAAGGTGCATGAGAAGTTAACCAGTGATTTCGGACTACTTGAGTGTAGATCTCAGCACGTTCGAGGACGAACGTATGTTTAAGTGGGAAAGAATGTAACGACCTGACCGGTCGTTTTGAGTCCTAGCGCGTTGTTCAGCAGTTTGAGGCCATGAGCAGCTTCATTTCAGGCATTATAGTTTGCACGCGCGGTCGGAATTTAGTTTCGCGAAATCCGGAGTTGATTTGGGAAGAGGATTCCTATTTCAGGAGCCTAAAGTTGAAAGAATGAACTAGGATGGGAATTTTGAGCAAACGACCTCGGAATCGGGATCCGAAGGTTCCAGCAGGTTTGTATGATGATTTCGGACTTGGGCGTATGCCCGGTTCGGGTTTTGGATAACCCGGGAGCATTTTGGCGCCTATTGTGGAAGTTAACATTTTAGAAGGAATTTTATATGTTTGGCTTGAAGTGCATTTCATTGTATCAATGTCTGTTTGGGATTCCCAGTCTGTGAATAGCTCTGTATGGTGATTCTGGAGTTGGGAGCGCGATCGGAAGTGAATTCGGAGGTCCGTAGGTCATCTTGGAGCCATTTGGCTAAAGATAGAAATTTGAAGGTTTTTGAGAAGTTTGACCGGAAGTGGACTTTTTGATATAGGGGTCGGAATCCGATTCCGGAAGTTGCAGTAGGTCCGTAATGTCAAATATGACTTGTGTGCAAAGTTTGAGGTCAATCAGACGTGATTTGATAGGTTTAAGCATCGAAAGTAGAAGTTGGAAGTTCTAAAGTTCATAAAGCTTGGATTGTGGGTTGAATCATGATTTTAGCGTTGTTTGATGTGATTTGAGGCCTCGAGCAAGTCCGTAATGTGTTTTGGGACTGGTTGGTGTGATTGGTTGGGGTCCCGGGGGCTTCGAGTGGATTCCGGGTGGTTAACGGATCGAAAATGGAATTTTGAAGAAGGCTGAAGGGTCTGGTTGTTGTCATAACCGCACCTGCGGAAAGAGGGCTGCAGAAGCGGCTAGGAAGGCGCAGGTGAGAAATTTGGTCTTAGGCTCGTCACCGCAGATGCGGTCAAGGTTCCGCAGAAGCAGGACCGCATCTGCGGAAGAGAGAATCGCAGAAGCGAGAATGGGCGGTCTAGGGAGGACCGCAGATGCGGTCAAAGATCCGCAGAAGCGGGACCGCATCTAAGGAAGTTGTGTCGCAGAAGCGGAAAAGGAAAGGCTTGGGGAAACCGCAGATGCGGTAAAGCGGCCGCACCTGCGGAACCGCAGAAGCGGTCAAAGGACCGCAGGTGCGAAAAGAGCTGGGGCAGAATGGTTGTTTAAAGTCGGGGTTGAGTTCATTTCTCCTCCATTTTTCATGGTTTGGGCGATTTTGGGGAGCTTCAAGAGAGGGATTTTCGTCAGCTATGTTAAGGTAAGTTACTCCTACTCATTTCCAAGTTAAGTACAAGATTATATCATGGAATTAGACATGAGAATTGTGGAGAAATTGGGATTTTTGGAAGAAAACCTAGAAACTTGATAAATTAGAATTTTTACCACGAATTTGAGCATGGAATTAGGAGTAAATTATATATTTGAGTTCCTAAGGTCATGGGTAATCTTTATCTTCGAAAAATTTCGGATTCCGGGCACGTGGGCCCGAGGGCGTTTTGGTCAACTTTTCGATCGGAGTTAGGAATTTCTATAAATTAGATTGTTATGAATAATTGAGCGTATATTAATGGACTTGCGTAACCGTTGGCTAGTTTGGAAGCGTGGTGCATCAACTAGAGTCTTCGGAAGGGCGTGGAATGCCGGTTATGGATTTCACAGCGAGGTGAGTCTCCTTTCTAACCTTGTATGAGGGAATTGTCCCCATAGGTGAGTAAATTGATTATGTGCTCCTAATTGCGGGGGCTACGTACGCACGAGGTGACGAGAGTCCGTGCTTAGCTACTATTATGCTATTGTCCGGGTAGTTAGGACCCACAACGTGTTATACCTGGATTATTTATGAACCCATTGATAGCTTGAATTGCTTAAATCACCTTGGATTAGTAAATAAACTTAAAAAGAGATTAAACATCATTTTCCTGAATTGTTAAGAAGAGAAATAGTTTTATTTGGATAAATATTCCCGATAAGTTCTTAATTGACTGATTGAGCATGTATCTCTATGTGTACCTGCGTCGCATGCATGATTCGCGAGCAGGGTATGTGTTTATTTATGGAACGGGCCGAACGCCTCGGCAGATTAAATAGATGCATCTATAGGCGCGCCGTCGACCCTCGACAAGTGCACAGTTCATTTCTGTTGGATCGGGTCGTCGCCTCGGTGTGATTTGCGCATGTTATATTGTTGCTTGAGGACTTTAAATGTGAAATTTTCCCTTCGTGGCTTGATATAAATTAATAAGATAATAAAGAGTAAACCTTGAGAATCCTTGATTAGTTGTTGAAGGTGTTTATCTGTTTTCTGGCTTCGTGAATTAAAACTGCTATATAAATCCATGATTTCCTCACATTTTTAGTATATTGTCAAATGACCTCTAGTAAGTGTCCAAGTTGACCATCTCGTCTCTACTTCTTCGAGATTAGGCGGGATACTCATTGAGTACACGTTGATTACGTACTCATACTACACTTCTGTGCATTTTTGTTGCACAAGTATATCTATTTCTAACAGCCACTGGGCGTAGCAGCGCGGATGATTTGGGGGCTAGGTGAGTTGCATTATTCGAGGCGGCCCGCAGCTAGTATAGCCCTCTTCAGTACATTGTATTTATTTCCTGTCCATTGTATTCCGGACGGGAGTTGTATTTTATTTCTTTATCAGTAGATGCTCATGCACTTGTGACACCGGGTTCTGGGATGGTTTGAAGTATTGTATTAACTGCTTATCATTTAAATTTGATTTGAGACTACATTCTTTAAAATTGCTAATCTTGAAGGAAAAATCACAGATTTCAAAAGTATTAAAACGAGTTTTGATTAAGTAATTCGGTTGGCTTGCCTGACAGCAGTGTCCGGCGCCATCACGACCCTTAGTGGATTTTGGGTCGTGACAGAGGTGCAGGGAGTAAAGAGAGTACTCCAACTCAGTGAGTAATAAAGGTAAATAATAACTAAGCAGTAAGAAATCACGTAAGGCAAATCATGCTGTATAGAAGCAGTATAAAACCCCTTGAAAAGAAAACAGTCAAGCTGTGAAATCTTTAGAAAACATCTTAGCTCAGTTCAAACCTCTTTTGAAAATGACTTTTTCAACGGTCATGTGAATAAACGCAAAACAATTAGTGCAGGTAAGCACAGAAATCCTCCCCTCGGGCACAACACTCACTCAACACGTAATGCCAGGCAATGAGGTAGATATTGCATGAAGTAGAACAGACAACAGATAATGGCAGACAAATGAAATAAAGTAAACACATAGAACAGTACTAGTACCGCTGCGGCGTGCATCCCGATCCATATATCGCTGCAGCGTGCAGCCCGATCCATTTATCGTCGACGGCGCTCACTGGGGGTATGCAGACTCTGGGAGGGGCCCCTTACGGGCCAAGTGCAATATCAAGCCATCTCCTGGCGTACATATCTCTGGCCCTCAGCCTCATAATAAATTCAGTATCTCACTGTTGCGGCGTGCAGCCCGATCCATATAGTATCCTCACAACACAGGCCCTCGGCATTACTCAGTCAGAAATCACATAAGCCCCGCGGGCAACAGTAAAACATGACGCTCAGCCCAAAAATATTGTTGGAAATATCATTTCAAGTGTTATAGTATAATAAACTTGGCTGAGTTTTGAAAACAGTGGAAAATACATGACTGAGTTCAAATATAAAATCAAACAGTAAGAAAATAGTGATAATAATCCCCGAAGGGTTCAAATAGTTGGCACGAAGCCCAAATATGGCAATCAACCCAAATCATGATGATACAAGTAAGTTTCGGTCAAATATACGGTAAATTCATCAATCGGGACGGACCAAGTCACAATCCCCAGCGGTGCTCTACCCCATGCTCGCTATCCGTCGTGCAAGTCACCTCAACATAGCACTACGATGTGCAAATCCGGGGTTTCAAACCCTCATAATAACATTTACAATCATTACTCACCTCGAACCAGCAAATTCTCTAGCTCGCGACGCCTGTGCCCCTCAAATCGGCCTCTTCGCGCGTCGAATCTGACCAAAACCGGAACGAATACGTCAGAACATGCTAAGAGAACAAAACCCAAGCGAAAACAATTGAAAAATATCAAAAATCCTGAAATTAGCAAAACCCGAGCCCCGGGCCCACTTCTCGAAACTAAATTTTTTTTACATCAACGGGTTCCTTACCTTTTCACGAGCTCATACATACCAAAAACTCTCAATTCCGACCTCAAATCGCCCTTCAAATCCCAATTTAAAAGTTCAAAATCACAAGCCCTAGCTCTTCAATTTAGGCTTAGTTTCCACGAATTTCTAGGTTAATTTCACAAAATAATCACGTGTTTGGTTCGTAAAACTTACCTCCAATCAATCCTCTTCGAATCCCTCTTCAATTTCTCCCAAAAAGCTCTCAAAATACTCAACAATGGAGGAAAAATGACTTAAGCTCGCGGAATAGAATGTTTGAAAACCCTTCTGCCCAGCTGTTGATTCCTTCTATGCGATCGCGGCCCCAGGCTCGCGATCGCGAAGCACAAAGTTCCGGCCTCACAAAATAACCCTTCGCGAACGCGGTCCCACTCCCGCGAACTCGTAGAACACCATTGTACCCCTCAATTTCTAATACGCGAACGCGAACGCTTCTCCGCGAACGCAAAGAATCAATAAGTCACATTCTGCGATCGGGACTCACTAATGCGAACGCGAAGAGGAATCACCTCACCTGCCAAAAACCTTCTATGCGATCGCGGTCCCAGGCTCCCGATCGCGAAGACCAAAATACCCCTGCAACATCTGCTGCAATTTCTGCTATCTTTTTCCATTCCAAACTTCCCGTTAGCCATCCGAAATCACCCCGAGGCCCCCGGGACCTCAACCAAAAGCACCAACACATCCTAAAACATCATCCAAACTTGTTCCAATCACCAAAACACCTCAAACAACACCAAAACCATCAAATTACATCGAATTCAAGCCTAAGTTCTTCTAAAACTTCCGAAACACGCATTTGATCAAAAACTCAACCAAATCACCTCCGAATGACCTGAAATTTTACACACACATCCCAAATCACATAACGAAGCTACAGCAACTCTCGGAATTCCATTCCGACCCTCGAATCAAAATCTCACCTATCAACCGGGAATCGCCAAAATACTAACTTCGCCAATTCAAGCCTAATTCCACACCGGACCTCCAAAACCACTTCCGATCACGCTCCTAAGTCATAAATCATCCCATGAAGCTAACTAAATCATAAAAATTCCGATCTGAGCTCGTATACAAATAAGTCAACCCTTGGTCAAACCTTTCAAATTCAAAGCTTTCAACTGAGACTGTTCCTTCAAATTCATTTCAAATTTTCCTGAAAACCAAATCCAATGATTTACATCAGTCATAATACATAACACGGGGCAAGTCATGCCCGAGAACTGGTGATCAAGGTCCAAAAGCTCAAAACGACCGGTCGGGTCGTTACATCCTCCCCCACTTAAAAACACGTTCGTCCTCGAACGTACCCATAGTTGTTCTAGAAGCCAACCAATAGCTGGATAACCTTATCAAGCATATACCCGGGGGCGATCCCACGTCACCCTATCTCATATAGGTCCGATAACACATTGCAACTAAAGTTGCACAATCCAATCTGGCCGTAGGCCATAGAACCACATTTTTACCTCTGAAACCATCAATACGATCAAAACCTCACACCTATACTCTGAATAGGCCCGAACCAGCTATAGTAACTCATGCCTGCAACCTCAGGTGCAATTATCTGATATACCACATAACTCAAACACCTGTAGCGATAACTTCTAATCACATCAGCTGCACACAACAACCAAATACCGATAGAAAACTTCTTATCAGCTAAAGTCTCATTTCCAACACTTTCATATACTGCCAACGATAAATGAAACACGTAATAAACCATAACCATTTCTCAGATCAACCATTCATGAAGCCATTTCTCCTCTGGCAACTACCATAACAAATTTTCGAGCCGAACATCGATATTAACCTTCCAACATGCTGAAATCGAATTCGATCGTATTCATTAATGATCCCGACGATCTCCTCTAATCCAACACACCACTCTGGTGACATGACACATCAATAGAGGCCTAAGCCGCAACTAGCATAATACGCGCACCACTAAGCAACGGTCCGAACATACTCAAGTCATGAAAAAAAATGATTCAAATGAAAGAGTTGTACCTCAAGCTCACCAGTACCACCACAACACAAGGTCGAGAACCCGTATCACATCATAGAATAGAACACACGAATCTAACCCGCAAGGTCATATCTCCACATAGCCTCGCTGTAATGCATGATCCTATCCAAACACTGCTCCCCATGAGACACCTCAAGTCACTATGCTCGAAATTGACAACCACGCATGATTTGATGTCTGGAACCAAAGCGAATCATTACACCCTCGGTGAAACAAGTAACATATACCACGCCAACCCGATAGGACATAACCGATATGCCATTCACCGAGCAACACTCAATTACTCTTCCCGCTCGACTTCCACTATGAACCCCAATAGAACCGCACCATATGTGCCCATAACCAACAAATCATAACGTCTCGCAACACAGAAAGGCCATTCATAGATTTCCACAGATCCCCAACAAGCCCAATAACGATCGAATCAACCTATCCCTCAACAATACGATTCGGGGCCAACTAAGCCGACCCAAGCTAGAACACACATCCACATTGGCCTGCCAACGAACTCATTGTCAAGGAAGCCTGAAGTTGTTCCTTCCACTGCAATAACTCCTGCCGGAGCCGTACGATACGTTGCCCGGCACCAAAGCAATACCAAAATCCACAACCTCGCCCGGCGACGTGCCCGGCCACAAGAAACACATCTAAAAGTCCCTCAACACCGGAACTAAATCAATGGCTGAACCTCTGCACTAACATCCATCACGAAGGCCGATTTAAGAAAAACAATCCTTCCCAGCCGTCCGCTGGGTCTTTGAAATATAACCCACTCTACTAGAACATAATCCAACGAACCTCGCCACTCAACCCGTGGCATTTTCGGCATAGCCCATAGCGTAATAGTCCAGAATAACCCAACACTGAGACAACCAGTCTGAACTCCAACATCACATTCAAAATCTAACATACCAGCAAGGAAAGATCCACTCGAGCCTCCAAATCCCGATAGCCGCTAAACGGGGTCGATGCACACGATCCATAACCACAACATAGCCTGAACATGAGAATTCCCAGCCTCCAACTCCATATAGCACACGAATCATCGTACCTGATCCCAACTTCGCCGTCCGAAGGCATACCACACCTTAAATACCCCATCATTCCACGATAGATACTCTAAAATTTCCCTGTGCCACCAAGCAAACCCGAATATCACCAGTCGATGTATCAAGAAAGTGGCGCAATACCACCGAAGTGTCATCAACTAATCACATTGCCCTTTTTACTTAAACATATACTCTTATCAAATCACTGCCAATTAGCAGTACCATTTCCTTAATTATCTGAGGCTACCCGCTGCTTAAGGGTTTCATGAACTTCCTTTCAGAACTGAACTGTAAGTTTACACATGCAAATCTCGATCCTCCACGACATACCGCATATACCATACCATCCGAGGATAACATAAAAACTTTATCTCCCTTCCGAGCCACAGACACCTACACACTCAGCTAGTCAAGAACTCCCATTGGTCCCATCTAGAAGGAAAAAATCACTATACATCCCATGCTCCGCATGCCCATAGAAAATATACATCTCCAAACCACGGTAAAACCCAACAAGAAGTCTCCCAATTCCATTTGCACAAACTAAACTGCCAGGATTGAATCCTTCTAACTAGACCAAGCTAAGCAAGCCGTTGAAACCCAAGAGCATTGCTGCAAGGTACTTGTACAAACTCATTACCTCGAACACACACAAAGAATTAATCATATCCTTACCATGTCGATCCGGTCTACTATCAAGCTATTCCATCCATCTAAATTTCCTTCTGATTCATCTTCAACTTGATATTTCCCCTTGCTGTAGCACCACAATTCCTCAACCCAGGCTTACCACACGAGACCCAAGCATAAAACCACACTGTCCGAAACCCATTACCGCTGAATACTCCCTTAACTATTCCTCGAAACACCACATTCCAGAATACTTTACTCTGCAGAACTTCCTGCGAATCTAAATTCGTTACCTTCACTTTCCTGATATGATACCTAGAATCCCACAATTAACATAGGAATATCACAAGTCTTGACCTCTTCCAATGAACACAGTTTCTAACCGCATATGTAACTTTAAAATACTCAATTGATGTATGCAGACTCTTGAACACATTAGAACCATTCTCGCAAGTCATTCACTCTTATTCAAACTGCAATTTACCTGGCCCAACGAACAGAACCACCCGTGCCTCATTGGCACTCCGATACCGCAGAAAGAAATCCTCATCCCAATACAACCAAGCAACTTCCTACTCTATGCACCGAGCATTCTTTACCAACAACAACTCTAGACATTCCGTGATTCTCATACCCTATGAAGCATAATATAACCTTTGTCAAAATTTTCCTTTACTCTAGCCATAGCTAATTCACTCGCACGCCCCAAACTGGAACCAACATAGCACCTAACTGTGCAATCAACTGCTCACAGCAGACTCCCCCCCTTGGCTCGAAGCCATAGATCAAGATACACTCAATAACTCATAACACTTTTACTCTATTGATGCCACAATACCATAGTGAGATTAAACTCAAATCATTTATAAGTTTGTGAAAACACAGATCATCTAGTACTGTAAATCTTCTACAAATCTCGCATTCATCCCCGCAACAGTTAAGCCCACTCTCTTAAGCGACTCGAAATTTCAAATTTCAACACGTACTTTCCAATTACACCTGAGATCTTCTAACATACACATAGGGATCACACCACTTCAAAACACTTCGCAGGAGATAACCCACCTGCTTCGCCTCAATATAACATTTCTGTATACCTTCCACCGTCATAAACTGTCCGTAGTCACTTAGTCTTCCTGAGTCTGAACTCATACCGCAACATGGATTTTACTTCACTCACAACCAGAAAACATGAAAATATCCTTCACACGCTCATTACTCGGGGCTATACCTCGAATCACGATGGAATTCAAACACCTAATAGTTCTCTTATCATCCTGCAGACCCTCGTCGTCACTTCCAAGTCACGTAAATACATCTCGCAGTACGAACATACTCGTCACATGGCTATCCAGCCGTCACTTCCACTAATAGGGACAACACCGAACATATAAGTTCAAAACACTTACTCACACAATCAGCACCTCGGTGCTCAAGCCATAGGCAAAGATCCGGCCTCAAGTCCTTCAGACTAGCCCAACATCAACTCACAGAAATCACATCTCGCCCCTCGATCAGCGAATCACAAGCCATCAAGGCACATCTGATACTAAGCGCTCATGCGCGCATGCGAACGCGTGGAAGGAATTTCAAGAGTTACTTTCCAAGCTGAATCAAGGACGCACGATAAGAATTCAAGAATACGAAGTTTTCCAAAAGGTTCTGCAGCCTCTCGAGGATAAATACAGACGTCTCCATACTGATCCGCGAGACTCTACTAAACCTGCTTATGACTCGTGAGACCTATGTAACCTAGGCTCTGATACCAACTTATCATGACCCAAATCCCCGCTCTGGCCGTGATGGCACCTCTCGTGAAGACAAGGCCAGCCAACTAACCCATATCGCCTTTTCAAAAATAGTTAAACATGAATAAGCAGTCTAAATATGATTTAATAATATTAATTAGCGGAAGTACAACCCAACACAGCCCTAATCGGGGTGTCACAAGTCACGAGCATCTATTAGAGTGTAAATCCAACTACAAGGTCAAAATATACAAAATCGAAATAATGAACAAAAGAAAGGAAAATGGTGCTGCGGACGCCGGCAGTCACCTCGCTAACTCCCATAACTCTGCCTCTGATCAGCCAAAACCCACTAACGGGTGGATAAATACCTGAATCTGCACACGAGGTGCAGGGAGTAAAGTGAGCACTCCAACTCAGTGAGTAATAAAGGTAAATAATAACTGAGCAGTGAGAAATCACGTAAGGCAAATCATCATGCTGTATAGAAGCAATATAAAACCCTTTTGAGAAAAACAGTGAAACTGTGAAATCTTTATTAAACATCTTAGCTCAGTTCAAACCTCTTTTGAAAATAACTTTTTCAGCGGTTACGCAATTGAATGCAAACAATAGTGCAGATAAGCACAGAAATTCGCCCCTCGGGCACAACACTCAGTTTTCAGATAATGCCAGACAATCAGGTAGGTATTTCATGAAATAGCACAGACAACAGATAATGGCAAACAAATGAAATAAAGTAAACACATAGAACAGTACCAGTACCGCTGCGGCGTGCAGCCCGATCCATATATCGCTGCGGCTTGCAGCCCGATCCATTTATCGTCGACGGCGCTCACTGGGGGTGTGCAGACTCCGGGAGGGGCCCCTTACGGCCCAAGCGCAATATCAAGCCATCTCGTGGCATCAAATCTAGGCCCTCGGCCTCATACCAAATCAGTATCTCACTGCTGCGGCGTGCAGCCCGATCCAAAAGTATCCTCACAATACAGGCCCTCGTCCTCACTCAGTCAAAAATCACATAAGCCACTAGGGCAACAATAAAACATGATGCTCAGCCCAAATATTATTGGAAATATCATTTCAAGTGTTAAAGCAAAATAAACTTGGCTGAGTCTTACAAACAGTGGAAAATACATGACTGAGTTCAGGTATAAAATCAAAACAGTGAGGAAATATCAACAACAATCCCCGAAGGGTTCAAATAGCTGGCACGAAACCCAAATATGGCAATCAGCCCAATTATGTTGATAACAAGTAAATTTCAGTCAAATACGCAATAAATTCATCAATCGGGACGGACCAAGTCACAATCCCCAACGGTGCTCTACCCCACGCTCGCTATCCTTCGTGCAAGTCACCTCAATATAGCACTACGATGTGCAAATACGGGATTTCAAACCCTCAAAATATCATTTACAATCATTACTCACCTCGAACCGGCGAAATTTCTAGCTCGCGGCGCCTTTGCCCCTCAAATCGGCCTCCACGCGCGTCGAATCTATCCAAAACCAGAGCGAATACGTCACAATATGCTAAGGGAATAAAGCCCAAGCGAAAACAATCAAAAATATATCAAAATCTCGAAATTAGCAAAACCTGAGCCCCGGGCCCACTTCTCGAAACTCAGAAATTTTCACATCCACGGGTTCCCTATCTCGCCACGAGTCCATACATACCAAAAACTCTCAAATCCGACTCTAAATGGCCCTTCAAATTCCAATTTAAAATTTCAAAAACCCAAGCCCTAGTTCTTCAATTTTAGGCTTAGTTTCCATGAATTTCTAGGTGGATTTCACAATATAATCGAGTTTTAAGACCAAGATTCTTGCCTCAAGTCGATTCCCATTGAATCCCTCTTTAATTTCCTTCAAAAATCTCCAAAAATGAGCAGCCATAGGTGAAAAATGACCCAAAATCGCGGATGAAATGAAATTATAACATTCTACCCAGCACTGACCATTCCTCTATGCGATCGCGGAACATTCCTCGCGATCGCGAAGAACAAATCTTCAACTCTCAAAATTCCTCTTAGGCGATCGTGAACTTTACCATGCGATCGCGAAGCACCAGAGCAAGGCCTTCCGCGATCGCAGACACACAGACGCGCACGCGAAGAACAAATTACCAGTCCTCACTTTTTCTCCTACGCGATCGCAAAGGACTTCACGCGGTCACGAAGGATTAAAATCCTCTACAATTGCTGCTCCAAATCTGCAACTTCTCAACATGGAAATTGGTCCGATTGACCATCCGAAACTCACCCGAGGCCCCCGTGACCTCAACCAAAAGCACCAACACATCCTAAAATATCATTCAAACTTGTTCCAATCATCGAAACACCTCAAACAACACTAAAACCATCGAATTACATCGAATTCAAGCCTAAGTTCTTCTAAAACTTCCGAAACACGCATTTGATCAAAAACCCAACCAAATCACTTCCGAATGACCTGAAATTTTACACACACATCCCAAATCACATAACGAAGCTACATTAACTCTCAAAATTTTATTCCGAGCCTCGGATCAAAATCTCACCTACCAACCGAAATTCGCCAAAATACTAACTTTGCCAATTCAAGCTAAATCCTTCCACGGACTTCCAAAATGCATTCCGATCGCGCCCCTAAGTCATAAATCACCCCACGAAGCTAACAAAATCATAAAAATTCCGATCCGAGCTCATATACAAATAAGTCAACCCTTGGTCAAACCTTTCAAATTCGAAGCTTTCAACTGAGACTGTTCCTTCAAATTCATCCCGATTCTCCTGAAAACCAAAACCAACGATCTACATCAGTCATAATGCATTACACGGGGCAAGTCATGCCCGGGAACTGGCGATCAAAGTACAAAAGCTCAAAACGACCGGTCGGGTCATTACAGGTCTTTATCCAAAGACACTTTCATGTGTAAGCAAACCTTGGTGTGTCTTGTGACTCATCATTCATATAGGTGCCACTTTGGGTTAGTTTAATGCCAAGTGGCAGCCCCTAAAAGGATCATTATCCACTTAATACCACAATTATCCCCACAATTAATTAATTATCCACATAATTAGGAATTATCTCAGATTACTTAAAATACTACTCACTTTTTAACACACCTTATACACCTTAATATCATGGCCATGTGGTACCTTGTATGGTACTAGTCCATAACTACCGGAAATCTTAGCTTGGGCCATATATTAGCCCAAAATATCAAACTTCGATGAAATTCATTTTCTTTAATTTGCTTACCTTCTCACATTCACGAATTTACTCATTAATTGTTTGAAATAGCGTAAAATGCTTATAATCTTAAAATAATCCCATTCCCGAACTTCCATTAATTTATTTATGGCGTTCTTTTACGTACGAAATATGGGGTGTAACAACATTCCCCCCTTTGGAACATTCGTCCTTGAATGTTGACTGATGCGTTTATCATTTTCATAACTTATAGCTCTTGTGAATACCTCAATAAGCTCATTATCATTTAGGCAATTGTTCTGTGAATAAATCCAAAGGCCAGGGCATTTCCCCACTTTAGGCCTCTTTCTCACGCCATGACTTGTGGTTGGAATCCTTCCAATCTCGTAACTGTTGCTACCTTCTTTCATGCAGCTTGTACGATTCTGACCTTGTAAGTGCGCCTATGCGACTAGACTCTTCTTTTTCCTCCAGCTCTTAGCCAATCTCTAGGCTTTAGTTTGTGAACATATACAGAGCTTGACATGGAGCATTTATAGGTATACGGAAGTTCTTTGCCCGATACTTTTTTGAACTTACGAATATTGCTATATCTTATTTCATAAACCTGATTATCAATTCGTATGACTTTACTGCATCTAGGAAGGTCATAATATACCATAACTCTTACTTCGATTTATCGTTACTGAGATCTTCTACTGAACTCCAGGTTACTTTCGTTGCTTATCCCATATGTATAAATCTAAGTCCTTTAATGCTTTCTCATTACTGTTTAAGAGTGACGGCCTAGTCTCATCTTATACTTTGTGACTTTTGTTTGTCCATTGTTGATTCACCTGAATATTGATCTACAATATACCACTGATAACTTGAAACTTTTTACGTAATACCTTGCTACTAGGGCTTACATTGCATCGAGGAATATTCGAAGTGATTTTCCTGATCCACGTAGCGGTGATACTGTACTTCAATAACCGAATTCTATAGCATCCCAATGTGATTCACTTACGTGGGTATTTTAATCCTGTAAAATTCATGAATCCCCCCTCTTTTTTATCAAATCATTACTCAATCGGAGGCCCAAACGTCATCCTTTATCTATCATAATTACACCCTTATTATACTATTAGGGCAGCATTCCATCTCTTCTAAATGCTACTTATGATGAGTAACTCCTTTGAGTTCATTCAGGCTATACTGAGCTTTTATAACTTAGAGAAGCCATTAGCTCCCTTGTTTTCATGGGCTTAATCCTCAGGACTTATCCATTCTCGTCACCTTCTCACTTGCCCTTTCTTATCCTTACTCCTGTTTTCCCTAAAACCTTATCACTTTACCATACTTTAGCTTGGAACCTATATTTATTTATACTACTCGCAATCTTCCTTCAACTTGCTTTCCCCATAGATTTCCTTGTGTTATTTTAGAACATCAAGCGAGACATCATATCGTCTCTAACTCTTCTTTACTTTCTTAACTGGACCTTTCGATACCTAGAAATCATCGACTGGAAGATATGCCACTGACGATGCCGCTATCATTCTTGGATATTGAATCCCCGCACTTCTAGCCTTCTATTTGAAGTAAGGACTATTCACAACCTTCTGCATTTAAGTATCTTGTACGTTGTCCACCTTTACCTTACTTACCTTAAAATTTCGCATCACATCTTTTATTTTTTTCATAACCTCCCTTCCACATAGGTATAATTTACATCCATAATTTGAAGCTCCATTATAACACTTGCACCTCTGGTGCATACACAATCCGATGGGGGCTTCATACTGACTTCTTATGAGGCTGGTACTCTTCTAACAGGCTTTATCGTAGAGCCATTATAAAATATGGCTACTGTACTATTTCTCTTATACCTCTGATATTAAGAGGGGTTCTTGCTATGTTCTCAATCACGATTCCTAGAATTTTTCGGGTCCAATAATTCGACTCCTGATTTACTTAGTTGATTAAATCTTTAGTTTCCTCTTCCTTCTGATCAGTCTTTATATACGCTTAAGCTATCTTCTGATCTATGGCTCATGGTGTTAGTTGTTACTTTAACCTTTCATGGGCGCTATGGAATATCCATGATACAATCTTCTAATAATTCAATCCTTTGTTTATGCCCTAGACTCAATTCCTTCTTTTACCTCATATCAGAGTCTTCTACGGCTGTATGAATGTCAACATTTATGGGTATCACTTTGAATTCTTAAGTGCATAATCCCTTTTGTAACCTCTGAGCTTCCTTTAAATGTAAGCTATTACTTTTTCTGGTCTTTCTGCCCCTCTGTTGCGTGTATACTTAGCTTATCTTAGTTCCCACGCATGCTGGAATTTTTGTGCAACTCACATGGTCTCGAATATTACTCTTGATTTTTCTTCCCGTTCCTTAACCATGGTAGGTGCCGCTTTCTCATGGAGTACATACAATGTTGTAGTGAGACTATTTTTACACGACCATTTCCTCTTTATGTCATTGTGCTTAGGTTGAAGCTTCCATCCTTGTTTCCTCAGTTAGTCTTACGTTGTAGTACTTGGGGAAGACCTTCTGATTCTTGTAAAGCTGCAAGCTTATTACATCGTATACCCGATGGAATTCTTGATGTTCGTACTTACCTATAATTATCCGTAGTTCTTACCTCCATGCCCTTGTGCTTGTAGGATTGCTGCTGAACTGATATTTTGATTGTCTTCCCAGTGGCACTTTCTTTTATTTCCATAACATTCATACGATACCTTTAACTACCCCAACTCCTATCCGAATATTTCCCAAGGGTTCCGATATCGTATCTGCGAGACTAAACTCCCCATGTTGGGCTTCACTATGTTTATTTTGACTTGATCTGTTGATTTGTCTTTATCTTCTTTCCTAGCAATAACTGGGCTCTTCCTGAATCAACTACTAACTACTCGTTGTCCAATTCTCATATTAATATTTCGAGTAATCTTTCTTGGGTTATTCCTTTTGTCTTAACTTACCTCTCGCATTAGTTCTTATTTATCAAAAATATCCCGGGTTGAAACCTGCTTCCTTTCCTTGACATCATACTTGCATAATGTTCTGGAAACGCAACATACCTGTAGAATTTGGATAAGTGAAATCTTATCCCTTTCTCAGTCTTATCGCATTCTTCCTTTATTATTCCATAGTTACTACAACCACTTAATTCCGACTTAATGCCACATCACTCCATATTACCCCCTTTGGGGAAGTACTAAGATTATGGCGTCTTTTCACATCATTGATGACCCTTACTCGCCTTGCGGTAATCCTTCTATACCAAGGATAACAAAATTCCTTACTCATGAGGGTGACACTTAGTGTAACTGGCACATACAGTTCCTTAAGCTTAACTTTGCTCGCTTTAGGGAAGCGTCTTCCTGAATGACCATTCTCTGAATTTCTCATGAATCTTCTTAGGTTGTCTATTCTATTATTGATGGAACGCCATCTAAACTTCTCATGATGCCGGCCATTATCAAATCACTCAGTCACTAATTCATGTTTAGTTTATCTTGCTCACCAGTCCATACTGATTTCTATTGCTCTGGGGTCTAACTTTTCCTTCTGATAATCACGTTGGAGTCACGAACTTATTTCTCGAAATGAGGTTATGAGTTTATGGTCTATATTCTTTTGTTGTCTCAAGGCCTGTCACCTCTCGTCTTTTCCTTCACTTGACTATATACTCTGTAATACTGCCATATTTTTGATCTACCGTTGTCATCCATGTATCACATCTTGCTCTTAATGCTTCATTAGCTCTTTTCTTATTTCCTGCTAACATTATCTCTATCACATTACTCTGAAAACTTTAACAAGATATTCTTTTACTTTCAACTCCCCTTTGCTCCATCCACTGGCTCTTCGGGTTGCCTAGCATTATCTCTCTACTTGGGACGGGAGCCATACTAAGATAATATTTATCCCTACAAGGCTTCCAGTGCCTATCTTTATAGCACTCATATCTAGCTGTACTACTTTAAAGTGTACCATCTGGGTGTCTCACAAGGAGATCTATTAGCACATTTGCAATATCCTTCGAAAATGTCAACTAACACAAACAATCCATTCCCCATTTTGGGTTACTCTAACCCCAGCCGGATCCTAATATCCCGCCCTTTTCTCAAACTACTTCTATTAGCTTCCATAGGACATAAATGAGATGGGTGTGGCCATTTGTACGTACCTCTTATTATTGTTGAAGGTAACTCAATTCCTCTGCCTGAATTTGTAAACACTGATAATCTTCATTAACTGGGCGCCTCGTACCCTTCTTTATCTTGCTTCTTTTACTTGTTGAAACTTGTATCTATCTACTGAATCACTCATTGCCTTTCACGATAGGGGTGGATATATATTCTTGCCTTAAGGCTCCTTATCAAGAGGCTTACAGGTCTTAGTACACACATGATCTACTGAAGACCTTACATTTACTCATCATAAGCATCATAAAAAATTGAGTTCCTCTAACTCAATTCTTCCACAGCTATATCTCTTACCAACCGTCTTTCTGGTTATAGGCATCATCGTATTATGAACAAGATAGAGTTTAGGAGTTTGAATTCTTATAAATGAGCTCTATCACACGATCTAGAGTAACAAAGAAAGAGTGACAGTCTTAAATGCCCTATAGCCTCCTGCTTATAAGTGTGGTGCACAACACACCCATAACAAGACTCTACTAGACACGACTTGTAGACCCCCTGGGACAGAACTGCTCTGATACCACTTTTGTCACGACCAAGCCGATGGGCCACGACGGGCACCCGGTACCTTACTCAACCAAGTACCAACATAACGTATCTTTTCATGTCATACTATCATAGATATCCGAGCCGGAAGGCTGCCATGAGATAAGTAGAATATAACATGTGATACCAACTAATACACAAGACATATGGGCCCAGAAGAGCAAAGTAGCCACTCGTACACTAAACATAGGCCGACAAGGCCATACAATCTTTTACGTACATGACATCTGTCTACAAGCCTCTAAGAATACATAATTTCATAAAGGTCGGGACAGAGTCCTGTCATACCAAACAATACACGTCTAAATCATACTAACCAAACAAGCAACTCCAAAGCAAATGGAGCGCACTAACATCTTCTGCTGAGCTGATAGCCTACTTAGAGGGCTCTCGACCTGTCTACCGGGACCTGCGGGCATGAAATGCAGCGTCACCAGGCAAAAGGGATGTCAGTACGAATAATGTAACGAGTATGTAAGGCACATAAATAAGTACATAAGAGACATGGAAGAAATATAGAGTACATAACTCAACCTGTAAGTTTGGACAACTCTATAAATCATGAAATACTTATAGTGGCATGCATATGCGTATGAATATCATGTCGTGCATAAGTACATGTGTTCATAATATCGTCAAGCCTCTGAGGGCATCCCATCATATCATCTCAGCCACTGTGGGCAAAATCATAAACGTATACCAGCTGATCAGGTGGTGGTGCGTATATAACGCCGTAACTTTTTCCCATATATATATATATACACATACATATACACGTATATAATGCCATCTGGTCATGGGTCAATGCACATGTATAAATGCATGAAATGCATAAGAAATACATTAATAGAGTTTTCTCAGAATGCCATAAAAAATCAATATGTCTTTCGGATAAACTTTATGAAATATATATTTTTCTGAGACCCATGAACAGAAGATATAATGATAATTCACACGGGGAATCAAGAATATAGACACCCCTAGTATTTCTATAAATATATTCATTTATGGAAATTGTGCATTTGCTCGTTTCGTTTGTCGTATAGATCATGCCAAAAGGAAGAAGGGATAACCTTAACATACTGTGATGACCCAAAAGGTCATCACTTGTTTTGGAAATAAATTCAGTGTTCCGAGGCCTTAAAACCTCCTTTTTATCTCACCTCGATTTGTGTGCACAGTCCGGGCGCGTATCCGGAAAGCCATTATGTGAAAATCTGTGAAAAATAATAAATTTTGCTTTTAAAATGAATTTAAGTTGACTTCGGTCAATGTTTTAAGTAAACGGACTCGGACCCGTGATTTGACGGTCCCGGAGGGTCTGTAGGAAAATATGAGACTTGGGCGTATGCCCGGAATCGAATTCCGAGGTCCCAAGCCCGAGAAATGAATTTTGAAAGAAAATTGTTATTTGGAATATTTTATGAGTTTTTGGAAATGAAATGTGTTTGAAATTTGATGGTATTGGGCCCGTATTTTGGTTCCGGAGCCCGGTACAGGTCTTATATGTGATTTAAGTTGAGCGTGTAAAATTTGGTAAGAAACGGAGGTCATATTACGTGATTCGGACCCTTAGTTATAAAATTTGAAACTTTGAAAGTTCTTGAGATTTTCTTGATTTTGATGTTAAATTCATAGTTGTTGATGTTATTTTTGTAATTTGAATGCACGAGCTAGTCCGTATGATGTTTTTGGGTTAGTGTGCATATTTGGTTTGGAGCCCCGAGGGATCGGGTGAGTTTTGGATAGGCCACGGAGTGAAATTTGGACTTAGAAATTGCTGGTATGTTGCAGGCCTGCAGGCTTCGCAATTGCGAAGCCTGGCTCGCAAATGCGAGCTCGCAAATGCGAGCTATGTGTCGCAAATGCGAGTTTTGGCCTGGGCTGCCTTAATCGCAAATGCGATGTAATTGTCGCAAATGGGAAGGCAGAGTCGCAATTGCGAAGAGGGCTGGAATCCTCAGGGTTCGCAAATGCGAACCCCCCCTTCGCAAATGCGGATTCTGAAGGGTTCGCAATTGCGAACCCTGGTCGCAATTGCGACATGAGAGACCAGTTAATTGACACTTAGACGTATTTTCAGCCATTTTTCATATCTTCTCAAAACATAAACTCTCTTAGGCGATTTTTCAAAGACAAGTTCTTCTCCAAGTCGATTGTAAGTCAATTCTAACTCGTTTTTATTAATCTTTAACATCTTTTCTCATGATTTCAACTCAAAATCAAATGTTTTCATAGGGGAAATTGGTGTTTTGGGTAGAACCTAGGTTTTTCAAATTTTGGGGATTTGGACCTCGATTTGAGGTCCGATTTCAAAACAAATTATATATTTGAGTTCGTGAGTGAATGGGTGATCGGGTATTGGTTCGAACCTCGGGTTTTGACCATGTGGGCCCGGGGTCAATTTTTGACTTTTTGGAAAAAACTTTAGAAAATCTATTTTTATGCATTAGAAATGATTCATTTAGCATTTATTGATATAGTTAAGTAACTTGTGACTAGATACAAGCGAATTGGTGGCGGAATCAAGAGGTAAAACGAGAGTTGAGGCTTGAATTGTGTTCGTGGCATCGAGGTAAGTGTTTGGTCTAACCTTAGCTTGAGGGATTAGGAGTTGTGTCCTATTTTCTATGTGTTATTTGTTGAGTACGACGTATAGGCATGGTGACGATTATCTATACATTGGTGTCACGCATGCCCGTGAGTCTTATGTTATGATTTATGTGACTCCGTTTGTATTGATCATGCTTAATGTGATGATTGCTATTATTGAGCAAGGCTTGTGGAATGAATATTGGTATTTGAACATGAAGAGCGTTGGCTCAAGTTGTAAAGTGAATTGTGGAAGTATAATTGGTAATTGAACCTTATAGAGCATTGGCTCAAATTGTGAATAGAGTTGTGAAGTAAATGTGAAAAAGGAAAGAGGTTTACGATAATTGCTCCCTTGCTGGGATGTTGTTGCTTTTAATATTTTTCCCTTAACCGGGATGTTGTTGCTTTTCATATTGCTCCCTTGCCGGGATGTTGTTACTTTAGATATTGTTCCCTTGCCGGGATGTTGTTGCTTTTCATATTGCTCCCTTGCCGGGATGTTGTTACTTTAGATATTGTTCCCTTTCTGAGATTTTCATTGCGATTTTATTTGTGATTTCATTTATTTTCCTTGCCCTTATTGTTTGTGATTGTTGTTTGGGTGAGGAAGAGTGTTAAAGCACGAAGGGTGATGCCGTGCATTGTTTTGGTGAGAGAGCGTTAAAGCATGAAGGGTGATGGCGTGTATGATTTTGTGAGGAAGAGTGTAAAAGCACGAAGGGTGATGCCGTGCCGCACGATGTACAATTCTGTGCCGATTATATTGATATTTATGGTGAGGACGAGAGTAAAAGCACGAAGGGTGATGTCGTGCAGATTATATTGATTCTTATGGTGAGGACGAGATTAAAAGCACGAAGGGTGATGTCGTGCATTTGTTTGATTTCTGATTCTTGTTGAAAATTGAGTTATGGTGTTCCTTATACTTACTTGCTGTTCTCCTGTTATCATTTGATGTTTCCCCCTCCCATCCTTGACTGTACATTTCTGCCTTTATTTTTCCGTTGTATATGATTTAACTGCACAGGTTTAATTGGTAGTCTGGTCCTAGCCTCGTCACTACTTTGCCGAGGTTAGGCTAGGCACTTACCAGCACATTGGGTCCGTTGTGCTGATACTACACTCTGCACTCTTTTGTGCAGATCTCGATGCTATAGCTTTCGGACCGCAGTGAGATTGCTGCTTCTTGTTCACCAGGCGACCCGAGGTAGTCCTGCAGGCGTCCGCAGGCCTTGCCGTCTCCTTCTTCTTTTTTTACCTTGTTTCTTTCATGTATTTCCAGAGACAGTGTTGTATTGCTTTTCTTCGAACCTTTATTTGTAGTACTCCTAGACCGTCTGTGAAGTTGTGACACCAGTCTTGGGTAGATTTGTTATGGATTGGTATTGGTAGTATTATTAAAATATTGCAATTCAGTCTTCCGCTTATTAAATTATGTTGTTTATTAAATGTTGGTTCTTAATTGTTAACGGAATAAAAATGGAAACAAGGTAAATATCAGTTGGTTGGCTTGCCTAGCTTTCACTAGTAGGCGCCATCACGACTCCCGAGAGTGGGAAATCCGGGTCGTGACACATACCTGAGTCGATCCTCGTGAAAATCCCTCTAACACACGTTAATTGCGACGAAACACGTGATGGCAAGATCGGAGTAGGGAAAAATCCATATGATATTCTTGAGCAAGATTATATCGGGCTGCCTTAGAAGTGCAAATCTCGTTACTATTGCGTAGTATAACTTTGTGGCTTCTTGTTGCTTATCTTGGACATACTTTTGTATATGTTTTTGCATATGTTTGCTGAATAAAATCACTTTTCCATCTTCTATTTTGACGCAGCAAGTTATTTTTGGAGCGGCGAAGAACGTGAGTAGCATACATCATTATTGGAATGGTTCCACAAACCAGAACACCTTTAATTCCTTAATGGTGGCTTTTGGAGTGTGGAATTGGGCGCAACAAACAAGAATGGAGGAGTCTGCCTCTTTACTCTCTTTCATATATATTATGTTACTACTTAAGAAGCCAAATTAAGGTCTTTATCCAAAGACACTTTCACGTGTAAGCAAACCTTGGTGTGTCGTGTGACTCATCATTCATATGGGTGCCACTTTGGCTTAGTTTAATGCCAAGTGGCAGCCCCTAAAAGGATCATTATCCACTTAATACCATAATTATCCCCAAAATTAATCAATTATCCACATAATTACGAATTATCTCAGATTACTTAAAATACTACTCACTTTTTAACACACCTTATACACCTTACTATCATGGCCATGTGGTACCTTGTATGGTACTAGTCCATAAGTGTCGGGCATCTTAGCTTGGGCCATATATTATCCCAAAATATCAAACTTCGACGAAATTCATTTTCTTTAATTTGCTTACCTTCTCACCTTCACGAATTTACTCATTACTTGTTTGAAATAGCGTAAAATGCTTATAATCTTAAAATAATCTCATTCCCGAACTTCCATTAATTTATTTATGGCGTACTTTTACGTACGAAATATGGGGTGTAACATGTACCATATTTAGGATTCCTCTACTATATAACTGGGAGTCCCCATAATTTGTAGACACCTTCCATTCATGAATATCAAAGCAGTATAATATTTCTCAGCTTACTTTCTTGTTCATCAGCTAATTGTGCCTTTAACTATTCTAGCATAACTAGCTCGAGGGTGTCCAAGCTCGAGGGCTCTGTCCAAAGACTGGTTTGCTTTATATTAATTGTCAATTTGCATCACTTATCTTTACGTTTATCAATTGGTATTAGGTAAAATCACACATCCTTAAAACCACATTATAAGTTTAATTGTTATTCAAATTTTAGGGTAAACAGTTTGGCGGCTACCGTAGGGCTAAGGATAATAGTGATTGCTTAATATTAACCTTCATAACACACACTGCTTTTACACTTGTTCTCGTAAGTGTTTTTTATTTCAGGAATCAACTTGTCAAACTCTCAAGCAGTAACCACTCATACAGATACCGACCTTGGTCTTTATGGCGAGAACGAGCACGTGATCGCCCCGGGAAACGGAGTACCTCCAATCAATCCCTATGTACCACAGGCTGTAGATCTGGTCGATGTCAGTTCTCTAGTTTCCATTCGTGGAGATTCAGGCGCCGATCTTGAAAATAGCGTCCGTAGAGACGCGCGGGCAGCCGATCAGAACGCATAGAATGGTGAAGAAGGTGGGATTAGCCTTCGAATGATATTCGACATGTTACAAACTCTGCAGGCTGCAATAGCGCAACTCCAAAATCAGAATCGAACTCGATACATCACAGGAAGTTGTTCATAGGGTCGAACCTGCACAGGAAAAATTGAACGATAATGGATCGGGAACTCACCCCACGATCATGAAGATGCTCGAGGAGCTCACTAAACGGATTGAATCAGGAGAAAAGAAAATTCAGGCTAATGATAAAAAGGTAGAAATGTACAGCTCACGGTTGATCAAATACCGGGGGCACCCCCGATTTTGAAGGGTTTGGATTCGAAAAAGTCCGTACAGAAGCCTTTCCCACCAAGTGCGGCTCCGAAGCCCATTTCGAAGAAATTCCGCATGCCAGAAATTCCCAAGTACAATGGAACCACTGATCCTAATGAGCATGTCACTTCTTATACATGCGCAATAAAAGGAAATGACTTAGAAGACGATGAAATTGAATCTGGTCTGTTGAAAAAATTTGGAGAAACTTTATCGAAGGGGGCAATGATATGGTACCACAATTTTCCACCCAATTCCATCGATTCTTTTGCCATGCTTGCTGATTTGTTCGTAAAGGCACACGCTGGAGCAATAAAGGTTGCGACTAGGAAGTCGGACCTCTTCAAAGTAAGACAAAACAACAATAAGATGCTAAGGGAATTCGTATCTCGATTTCTGATGGAGCGCATGGACCTACCCCCGGTTACCGATGATTGGCCCGACCCCTGCAGATCGATCCAGTTCAAAGGTATCCAAATTAAATGTGCAAATACCATGGCACCCATGGTCACAAAACTGAAGATTGCAGACAATTAAGGGAGGAGGTAGCTCTTTTATTCAACGAGGGGCACCTTCGAGAGTTCTTGAGTGGTCGAGCTAAAAATCTCTATAAAGACCGGGACGCAAACAGGAAAAATGAATAGGAAGAACCGCATCACGTGATTCATATGATTGTTGGTGGGGTCGATATTCCTCAAGGCCCAATATTCAAATGCACTAAAGTGACAATCACAAGGGAGAAACATGCTCGGGATTACTTACCAGAAGATACCTTATCTTTCAACGATGAGGACGCAGAAGGAATCGAACAGCCTCACAATGACGCACTGGTAATATCTATCCTTACGAATTAAATTCAAGTTAAATGTGTGTTGGTTGACCCAGGTAGCTCGGCGAATATTATTCGATCGAGGGTCATAGAGCAGCTCGGCCTTCAGGATCAAATCGTACCTGCAGCTCGAGTGCTCAATGGTTTTAACATGGCAAATAAAACCACCAAAAGGGAAGTCATGTTGCCAGTAAACGTGGCTGGAACTATCCAGGAAACAAAGTTCCATGTGATCAAAAGTGATATGAGATACAACGCGCTGCTCGGGAGACCTTGGATCCATAATATGAGGCGGTACCTTCAACGCTTCATCAGGTCTTGAAATTTGCAACACCGAAAGGAATCAAAACGGTGTACGGCAAACAACCAGCAGCCAAAGAGATGTTTGCAATTTATGAGGTAATACCAGTATCGACACTAACATCAACAAAGGGACCAGAATCGAAGGAAAAGCAGGAAGTCAAATAGCAACCACAGTCGTCGGCTTCGACCAGATCAGAACAACAAGAAACTCCCGAGGATGATGATTATATGTTTCCTCGAACCTTCATAATCCCCGATGATTCCGATGCCACAAAGTCAACGGTCGAAGAGCTAAAACAAGTCATACTGATCGAGCATCTGCCCGATCGAAAGGTATACCTGGGCACGGGGTTAACTCCCGAGCTCAGGGAAAAACTTATTCAATTCCTTTTAGATAACATGGATTGTTTTGCTTGGTTCCATCTCGATATGACAGGAATCCGACCAGAGATCACTACCCATCGATTAAGCTTGGGCCCAAAGTTCCGTCCAGTAAAGAAAAAGAGAAGGCTCCAGTCCGAGGTTAAGCATGCATTCATATAAGACGAGGTAACCAAACTTCTCAAAATAGGGTCCATTCGGGAAAAAAAATATCTTGAATGGTTAGCAAACGTAGTGGTGGTCCCTAAGAAAGGAAATAAACTTAGAATGTGCATAGACTATAAGGGCTTGAACAAGGCCTGCCCTAAGGACTCCTTTCCTCTGCCGAATATCGATCGCATGATCGATTCCACGGCCAGCCATGAGATCCTCAGTTTTCTCGATGCCTACTCCGGGTACAACCAAATACAAATGAACCCGGAGGATCAGGAAAAGACTTCGTTTATTACTAAGTACGGTACTTATTGCTATAATGTAATGCCGTTTGGGCTAAAAAATGACGGTGCTACCTATCAACGCCTAGTAAACCGAATGTTCGAAGAACAAATAGGTAAATCAATGGAGGTTTATATTGATGACATGCTAGTTAAGTCCCTGCGCACAGAGGACCATTTGACACATTTGTAGGAAACCTTGTACATATTAAGAAAATACAACATGAAGCTCAACCCCGAGAAATGTGCATTCGGGGTCGGTTCAGGCAAGTTCCTCGGCTTTATGGTGTCGAATCAGGGAATCGAGATCAACCCCGATAAAATCAAGGCAATTGAAGACATCACAGTCGTGGACAGTGTTAAGGCCGTACAAAGGTTATCAGGGCGGATAATTGCTTTAGGCCGGTTCATCTCGAGGTCTTCAGATCGAAGTCACAGGTTCTTCTCACTGCTCAAAAAGAAGAAGAACTTCACTTGGACTCCGAAATGCAACCAGGCATTGAAATATTTAAAGCGATATCTTTTGAGCCCACCATTGCTTTATACTCCGAAAGCGGACGAGCAACTCTACTTATATTTGGCAGTCTCGAAAGTTACAGTAAGTGGTGTCCTAGTTCGAGAAGAGCAAGGTACACAATTTCCTGTTTACTATGTTAGCCGAAATTTAGGTGAAGCCGAGACCCGGTACCACACTTAAAAAAATTAGCGCTTGCTCTAATAAGCGCCTCTAGGAAATTAAAATCGTTTTTCAATGTCACGCAATTTGTGGTGTAACCACTTATCCCCTTTACAATATTTTGCACAAGCCCAACTCTCGGGTCGACTGGCCAAATGGGTCGTCGAAATCAGTGGGTACAATATTGAGTATCAACCTCGAACGGCCATCAAGTCTCAAATCTTAGCAGACTTCGTGGCCGACTTTACATCGGCCCTCGTACCTGAGGTTGAAAAGGAATTATTACTAAAATCGGGTACATCCTCGGGGGTGTGGACCCTTTTCACTAATGGTGCTTCGAATGTGAAGAGGTCCGGGCTAGGCATCGTTTTGAAGTTGCCCATATGCAATACAATTAGGAAATCTATCAAAACCCCTAAGTTAACTAACAATGAGGCCGAGTATGAGGCCATGATTGCAGGTCTAGAGCTGGCTAAAATTTTGGGAGCAGAGGTCATCGAGGCCAATGTGATTCCTTACTTGTGGTTAACTAAGTCAACAATAACTTCGAGGTCCGACAAGATCGAATGCATAGGTACTTGGAAAAATTACAGGTAACCCTACACCGGTTCAATGAATGGACCCTACAGCACGTACCTCGAGTGTAGAACAGTGAGGCTGATGCCCTTGCAAATTTCAGGTCATCGGTCGAAGATGACAAAATTAGCTCGGGGACTATCATACAACTTTCAATGTCGGTGGTCGAAGAAGGCCATGCCGAAATAAACACCACAAGCCTAACTTTGGATTGGAGGAACAAATATATCGATTATCTGAAGAATGGAAAGCTTCCATCGAACCCTAAGGAATCGAGGACTCTACGAACGAATGTTGCATGATTCACATTGGCTGAAGATGGAACATTGTAGAGAAGGATGTTCGATGGTCCGTTGGCAATATGTTTAGGTCCGGGAGACACCGACTACGTCCTGCGAGAAATTCACGAGGGTACTTGCAGGAATCATTCCGGTGCCGATCACTGGTTCATAAAATTATCAGAGCAGGATACTATTGGGACAGTATGGAAAAATACACTAAGGAGTTTGTTCGAAAATGCGACAAATATCAAAGACATGCACCAATGATCCACCAGCATGGGGAGCAACTTCATTCAGTCCTATCCCCATGGCCGTTCATGAAATGGGGAATGGATATCGTCGACCCTCTACCATCGGCCCCAGGTAAAGCTAAGTTCATTTTATTTATGACCGACTATTTCTCTAAGTGGGTTGAAGCACAGGCCTTCGAGAAATTCAGAGAAAAAGAAGTCATAGACTTTATTTGGGATCACATCATAGGCCGATTCGGGATACCCTCCGAGATCGTGTGCGACAATGGGAAACAATTCGTCGGCAGCAAAATAACAAAGTTCCTCAAAGATCACAAGATAAAAAGGATCATGTCGACGCCATATCATCCTAGTGGAAACGAACAAGCCGAATCAACAAACAAGACCATCATTCAGAACCTAAAGAAAAGGTTGAATGACGCTAAGGGAAAATGGAGAGAAATTTTGTCCGAAGTCCTTTGGGCGTATCAAACAATGTCATAATCTAGTAGGGGGAAACACCATTCTCCTTAGTATTTGGCGCCGAAGCCCTGTTCCCGATCGAGGTCGGGGAACCCAGCATCAGGTTTCGATACAAGACGGAAGAATCAAATCACGAGGATATGAACACAAGCCTCGAATTGCTAGATGAATAACGGGAAGCCGCCCTCGTCAGAATGGCAGCGCAGAAACAGCGCATCGGAAGATACTACAACCGAAGACCAATCTTCGCCACTTTCAAATCGAGGACTTAGTTCTGAGAAAAGTCACCCCCAACACTCGAGATCCAAACGAGGGGAAATTCCGCCCAAATCGAGAAGGACCATATCGGGTCCACGGAGTCATCGGAAAGGGATCTTATAAACTTGGCATGATAAACGGCGAACAATTGCCAAATAATTCGAACATATCGCTCCTCAAACGATATTACTGGTAAGGTGTGACTCTTTCATTTTTTCATTTATATTTGATACTAACTTATTGCAGGTGTTCGATCGAAGACCTCGAGAAATTCTTCAATACAAAGACCTCAGGTTTTAAAGCACACGTTGTACTCTTTTTCCCTTAGATCAGTTTTTGTCCCAAATGGGTTTTTCTGGAGAGGTTTTTAACGAGGAAACAATTATTTGTGCTACCTGGGGACAATTCAACAGTATCCAAGGCTTCCTTACAATCAACCTCGAACACTGGGTGGCATCACCCTCGGATGTTATGTTTTCAAGGAAAATACTTCGTGTCGACAGGGTCTCGATAGGTAAATTTATTAAAGGGCCAAACGGTCAAATGAACCGTGCCCGTGTAGATTACTCGAGCCCTAATGGCAAAACATGTACGCATGAACAATCTTTTGTAAGAAGTATCTTTTCCCTACCAAATGTTCCATGCCTTAGTGAAATTTCTACTTTACAATTTCGTACTTACGATCTATTGCGGAAATCGGCTCAAGAGCCAATCGTAACTAATGCTCGAGCAATTAACCCCGTACTCGGGGACTGCCGTCCGAAAATCGACATGCTCGAATTACTAAACTTCAAAATCATATGACCTTAAAAAGGCAATCCTCGATTTTATAGGCCACGGCCACCCCACTCGGGGACTGACACTTCGAACAAGTTCAGAGTATAAGCAAGAAACAAGCCCAAAGGGCAAACTCAAATTAAAGGCTACGGCCAAACTAACACCGTTAGGAGACGTTCGAATTCCGTAATCAAATAGGCCTTCAAATATTTTCATAAAACCGATTAAAAAGGGGCTACCCTCGGCAAATTTACATAGGGTTTCGATAATATCAACCCTCGAAAACCTTAAGACATACCAAATTGTTCGACCTCTCGAACAAACTTATGCTAAGGAATAACAAAGTTTTTTGATAACACCGAATCCTAATGGGTATAGATTTATCTCGTGCTAAGGCATAACAAATTTTTATATGATTAAACTTTTTAAGCCCAAAAAGGGAAAAAGCCACTCTTTTAAGGCCATATCGGCCCAATTCAAGAGCCCAAGGGCCATTGTATTTTTGAGTTCGAGAATCCACCCTCACTCAATTAAAACCTAAGGTTTTTTTTTACTTCGAGCTCGAGCAAGTACTCACTCGATTATAGAGACTACACTAGTCCGACTTCGTTCAAGTTGCTTAAGTTTCGGGTTTATAAACAATTTTTTTGCAAGACAACGAAGCGAGTCAAAATCCTCACAGGATATAAAGTATATCAAAATTATCATAAGGCAAAAAGCAAAGCAGAGTTTTCACAATTCACAAAACAGAAATCAGAGAGAAATCGGAAAGAAAAGGGATCTTTCATATATGCAATAATATTTACAAAGACCACTCAGGGTCTTACAAAAAAAATCCAGAAAAGAAGAAAAAATTCTAAGTGCCTAATCTTCCCCGGGAGCCTCATCTTCATCCCCTCCACTCTCGGATCCACTCGAGCTCCCGGAACCATCATCATCAGAGAGCAAAACTTTGGCTTCGGCCTCTATCACTTTCGCACCCTCAATCTCGGCAGCAAGGTCAAACCCACGAGCATGAACCTCCTCGAGAGTCTCTCTTCGAGACTGGCATTTGGCATGTCGGGCAACGTAGAATGATCAAGCCTGAGCAGCATCGAAAATCTCTTTTACTCGAGCGTGAGCAACTTCAGTGTTGGCTTGGTAGACAGCCACGACCGCCTCCGCATCAGCCTTTGCCTTTTCTGCCTTGGATATGGCCCTTGCAAGCTTAGCGGCCAACAGAGCCTTGAGCTCCTCAATTTTCTTGGCACAGACCAAGCTTTCCTCCTTCATGCTTTGGAGTTGACGTTTGACCGAAGACAGCTGGGCTCGAGCAGTATCCTTCTCCGAGGCAAGGCGGTCCATGTTCTATTTACACCCCAAAGTCTCCGCCTCCTCCATCTTGGCCTCCTCGCGAAGTTGCTCGATCTTCTCAGCCTTATGCTGAACCTGCAAGATTGGAGTGTTAGTCGTCGTTTCCAGATTAACGTAACGAGCTTCGAAAAATTTCCATTACCTGCTCAATCAAGTCGGTTTTCCCTTTATGAGCTGTTGCCAATTCAGCTCGAAGGCCCTTGATCTCCTCTTCCTTTTGCTCAATGAGAAGTTTTAGGACATCTCTCTCCTCCGTAAGCTTTTTGAGATCGGCCTCACACCAGTCCAGCTCTGCCCGAGATTTAGAAAAGGCTTCCCGATGGAGCGTCAATACCTAAGAAGAAAGAAAGAAATCAAACAAGAGGAAATAAAGACAAAGATAATATTGACAAAGGGAGCTAAGGCTCACCTGACTCAGAATTCGATGGGCTTCATCAAAGATATTCGATGCATCACCTAGATCGGAAGTATCTTCGACCCCCGTGAAGCAGCCACGAAAGAGATCTTCCCCTTCGTGGGCCGTTCCCACGTCGGGGGTCCCGATGGCCTGGGCTTCCTGAATTTTCCCCTCGAAAAATATTGGGAGGGGCGAGTCGCTAATGTCTATTACCCCAAGAGAATCACTTGGGGCGTGCTCTTCGTTTTGAAGGGCCCCAAAACTGGCCCCTTCAGGTACGTCCACCGGTTGCCCATCACGGCGGGGGGCATCCTCAGCCTCCGATGACTCAGGGACTTTGCTCGGGCCATCTTCCAAGATCCCCTCGGTCTGAGGTTGAACCTCTTCGATCATCAGCGGCTCGGCGGCCTTTGGAACCTCGGCGCTCCTCTTTCGAGCCACCAGCTCGCAGGCGGCATCTTCATTCTCCTCTTCTTTTTCTCGTAGATGCTGAACTACATTTTCTAGTAGGGAGGCGGCATCTTGCTTCGACTTGAGAGCATTGTTATTTTAGGCTTTGGAGTTTTGAAAGGCGAGACCCTTTTCCTCTTCTTATCCTTAGCCGGCTTCGGGGCCTCCTCTTCTCCAGGTGCGGGCGGCCTCATTACGGCAATATCTCCGAGACGTGTATGGGAGGAAATCAAGTAAAAATAAAAAAGAAACATTTCACAGAAGAGCATCAAACATGAGTAACCCAGCCTTCAAGGTTCGGGATTGTACCAAGCACCCAAGAAACTGTTGCGTCATAGGAAAGGACGTTAATAAGAAAAGGAAAAAGAAAAAAATCGATAAACAGAAGTTATACGTGGGTTTGTACTTATGCTTCATATTCCACTCTTCGGGGAATGGCATCGTCTTGACCAGAATTATGTCGGAAGTCCTCACTCGGACAAACCGGCTCATCCATCCTCGGTCCTTGTCCTCATATATGCTTGAGAAAAATACCTTGGTAGCCCGACGTTGAAGCCTTATTAATCATCCTCGATAGAGACGGGGGCTGTACCTCTAATGAGATAGTCGAGGGTAAAAGGCATCCCTTCGACTTTGCTCAAGAAGAGTCGGAGCAAGATGATGATGCGCCAGAAAAAAGGATGGATCTGGCCAGAGTTATTTGGTATTGGTGGTAGAAATCAAGGACAACAGGGTCAACGGGACCCAACGTAAAAGGGTAAGTGTAAACACTTAAGAACCCTTTTACGTGAGTGGTGATTTCCTCTTCAGGCAATCTTTCTTCACCTGCTTAAGGTCGCCCTCAGTTATCGAGCATATATATCTCGACATCGTTCAAATCGACCAGGGACCGACGAGGGTTTCTCAACCTTGAAATCGAAAGTGAGATCGCACACCTCGGGAACACACTCCTCGATGCGTGGCCCCACCGACGTTTTATCGTCGGCCGGCCGCGATGAAGAAGCTTTCTCCTTTTGGGGAACAGTTTTTGATATTTTTGCCATTTTTATGTGTAATCAGAGAAAGAGGAAGATGAGATTTGTTGTTTTGAGAAAAGGTTGACAACGGGATTCTAAGAACTTGCGGAATTGAAAAACTTGAAGGAAGTAGAGTGTTCTGAAGATTAAGAGAAGTTTTGAAAGTAAAGTTTGAGAAAATTATGGAGAAGATCTATTTATAATGTTTGCTATGACAGTTTGGAGACCCTAGTGGCTGACCATCAACTGACGCTCATTAATGATTTTGGGAACTGTACCGACGCGATGCTTCAGTCGCTTCTGTCGCTTGCGTCACAAGGATGACATCATATAGATCGAGGTACAGAATTGAAGGCTCATTTCGTTTCTTTTCATTACATTCCATGAAACGAGGGGACTATTTGTATATGGTTAAGACCGGGCTTACCCGATTGTGCTATTTGATCTAGACAAGGGAACCGCATCGGGGGTAGCCTCGTAATCAGACCCGAGCTCGAGAACGAGGCATCGAGTCCAATGATCGAAGTGCCTGCCATATATGACATACTTCGAACGAAGCACGATAACGGGAAAGCGAAATATCCGCAACCGGTCGAAAATCACGACGGAAATCTCGGAACAGATCAAATCATGGGCCAATCATGAGATTTACTTCTGTAATTAGAATTGTACCATATTTAGGATTCCTCTACTATATAAAGGGGAGTCCCCATCATTTGTAGACACCTTACATTCACGAATATCAAAGCAATATAATATATCTCAGCTTACTTTCTTGTTCATCATCTTATTGTCCTTTAACTATTCTTGCATAACTAGCTCGAGGGTGTCCGAGCTCGAGGGCTCTGTCCAAACGCTGGTTTGCTTTATATTATTGTCAATTTGCATCACTTATCTTTACGTTTATCACTTGGTATTATGTGAAATCACATATCCTTAAAACCACATTATAAGTTTAATTGTTATCCAAATTTTAGGGTAAATAGTCTCTACTATAAATAGATCTCTTCTTTTATATAGTGATTTATAAGAGTAGATTTTTTATTTATATTGAGTGATATAGTTTGAAATATTTAAATCATAATGTAAACAATATGTTATACTAGATACCCCAATATTATCGCTTTGGAATAACTATATTTTATACTGATTGAAATCTTTAAATTATATTTTTATTATAATAAATATGTAAATTTGTTTATCTCTTTTAAATAATACTAATTGCAAACTAAATCTTTACGGTTTCATAATTTGATACTCAAAAGTACTTGTTGGAATGATTGGCCAAACACAATTTGGTTGCAAAAAGCACTACTTAATGGATTGGCCAAACTCAAACTGCTACTTTACAAAGGCACTTTTTTGGAAAGTATTTTTGAACAAAAGTACTATTCAAAAAAAAAAAAATTTTTTTGATAACTTGGCCAAACGGAGTCTTTGTACCTCATGCTTATTTTCTTTTCTTTTTTCTTTTAGGTACCTATTTTTCACTTGAGATTTTTTTTAATGGTAAGTGTCGATTGACTTTTTAAGAGGTGATAACTTTCTTTCTTTCTTTCATTCGAGTTGTTTGTAAAGGGACTGTGCATCCTTGTTGTTGGTGAAAACGATACATATCCATGGTGAAATGTCCATGGGAGGTGTATTCGATGGCGTATGCATAATTTTGTGCAAGTAATGTCAATTTATTATCGCATCTCAATCTGTATGGAAGCTTGATGTTAGACTATACAGGTTTTAAAAATCTACTTCTTATTCAAAATTGATATTTTTCTTATAAATATATATTATTTTTAAATTAATGTTTAATTATTATTATTTTCAAGCAGTAATATCTATTATATATAGAGAGATTTAAAGTATTTCATATTTATAATGCAAAAAATTTCAAAAAAAAAATAAGATGAGAAATGTTTGTGAGTGTTGAGTTATTATTTTTTTAAATTTTTATTACCTTGGGAGTAGGGGAAGGGGAAATAGGGAGGAGACTACAAGGTGAGATCAAACCCTCGCCAATAAGATGAATATTCAGGTAGCCAGCCAACTGAGTTATTAAGATTTCTTATTTATATAGAATCAAGCGATAGCGAAAGAATCGATAACTAAAGAACTATTATATCCCTTTTATATCTCTGTGGTTTCTAGTTGCAATTAAGAAATGGCCATAAAAAGAGGGGAAAAAATAAAAGGAGAAATTGACAAAGGGAATAAAAGATTGAAGTGAAGAATATTTTCACTTTTTTTTAAATTAGTGTTGGCCATAAAATTTTCAATTTTCACTTGAAGATGAATTTTAGAATTTTTCGAAAATTTAAAAAGAAACTCCAAAAAGCTATTTTTTAAAATTTTCACTCAGATCACTCACAAAAATTTTATAAACAACCCAAAATTTTATTCATGTCCAAATACCACTCTAATTTTTAAATACCATTTTTACTTAAAAAATACACTTTTTTTTTTGGAATTTTACAATTCTTATGTCCAAACGCCCACTAATTCTATCATAGACATTTTTAATTCAGGAAGAATTGACCAAAGGTTTTTTCTTCTTTGATTGGTGGTTTCATATGTTTTTTCCTTCTCCTATATTTTGAATTTATTGTTCCTCTTTACTTGACTAGTCCCTATAGTTTACCCCTTTTCTTGTCATCCCCCTTTCCCTTTTCTAATGAATCTCTGAATCTCACAACTGTCACCACTACTTAAGTCCAGGAATTGCAAGTGATTATTCACGATCTCCTTGTTGGAGGTATAAGTCGAATTAGTACTGATGTTGAAAGTATTAATTTTATTATTTTTACTAATAGAATTTTCATTGAAGGTCTTGTCATCAATGAAGCATTCCAAGTTGCACCGATGATTGAGAAGTTGCCTCCTTTGTAGAAGGACTTCAAAAACTACTTGAAACACAAACGCGAGGAGATGTCCCTTGAAGATCTCATTGTTCGGTTGAGAATCGAAGAGGACAACAAAGCTGCTGAAAAGAGAGGCCGTGGAAACTCAGCAATAATGGGAGCAAACATTGTTGAGGATACTTCTCAAAATAAGAGAAAGAGGAAGCAGGCTGCTAGACCGAAAAGCAACCCAAGTAAGAAGCGGTTCAACGGAAATTGCTACAACTGTGGGAAAGCTGGACACAAATCTACAGATTGTCGTGCTCCGAAGAAAGACAAGAAGAAGGGTCAAGCAAACATGGTTGAAAAGCACGAAGATGTTGATGGCTTGTGTGATATGCTTTCTGAATGCAACCTGGTGGGAAATCCTAAGGAGTGGTGGATTGATTCTGGAGCCACTCGCCATGTTTGTGCTGTTAGGGAAGCGTTTGCTACATCTGCTCCTGTTGGACCCAAAGAGACGCTTTCTATGGGAAATGCTGCAACGACCAAAATTGAAGGATGTGGGAAGATATTTCTGAAAATGACTTCTGGCAAGGTGGTGACTTTGAACAATGTCCTTCATGTTCCCGAGATTAAGAAGAACTTAGTCTTTGCTGGACTTCTTGTTAAGAACGGTTTTAAGTGTGTCTTTGGATCTGATAAGGTTGTAATAAGTAAGAATGAAATGTTTGTAGGAAAAGGTTACCTCACTGAGGGACATTTCAAGCTGAATATAATGGTTGCTGAGAATAATAATAAAATTTCAGCTTCGTCTTACTTACTTGAGTCGGATGAATTATGGCATATACGTTTGGGTCATGTCAATTATAAAACCTTGCGGAAAATGATTAACTTGGAAGTATTGCCTAAGTTTGAATGCGACAAATCAAAATGTCAAATATGTGTGAAATCTAAGTATGTTAAACATCCTTATAAGTCAGTTGAAAGGAATTCAAATCCTTTAGACTTAATTCACACAGATATTTGCGACATGAAGTCAATACCATCTTGCGGTGGAAAGAAGTATTTCATAACTTTTATTGACGATAGTACTCGATATTGTTATATTTACTTACTTAATAGTAAAGATGAAGCAATAGACGCATTCAAGCAATACAAAAATGAAGTTGAAATGCAACTTAACAAGAAAATCAAAATGATAAAAAGTGACAGGGGTGGTATATGAATCTCCTTTCGAAGAAATATGTTTAGAATATGAAATTATTCATCAAACAACGGCCCCTTACACTCCCCAATCCAATGGGATTGCGGAAAGAAAGAATCGTTCATTAAAGGAGATGATGAACGCATTATTGTTAAGTTCTGGTTTGCCACAGAACTTGTGGGGGGAAGCCGTTCTTACGGCTAACCGGATACTAAATCGAGTATCCCATAGCAAAACACAATCCATTCCATATAAAAAATGGAAAGGAAGGAAAGCCAACTTGAATTATTTTAAAGTGTGGGGGTGTTTGGAAAAAGTGCAAGTTCCCAAACCCAAAAGGGTAAAAATAGGACCGAAAACCGTTGATTGTGTTTTCATAAGATATGCGACCAATAGTAAAGCATATTGATTTCTGGTTCATAAATCAGAAAATTCCGATATTCATTATAATACGGTTATAGAATCAGATAATGCTGAGTTCTTTAAAAATATATATCCATATAAAAAGGAATGTGAGCCGATTGGTGAAGGATCTAAACGACATCGGGAAGAAACAAAAGAAAGTACATTTAATCAGGAGGATCCAAGACGTAGTAAACGTCAAAGAACGTCTACTTCATTTGGACCAGATTTTGTGACTTTCTTATTGAAAAATGAGCCTCGGACATTTAAAGAAGATATGTCTTCTTCGGAATCATTATTTTGGAAAGAGGCAGTCAATAGTGAAATAGAATCCATATTGAAAAACCATACATGGGAATTGATTGATCTTAACCTTTGGGTTCTAAGTGGATTTTTAAGAGAAAAATGAAAGATGATAGCACTATTAATAAATTTAAGGCAAGACTTGTAGTCAAAGAGTATAGACCACGAAAAGGTCTTAACTACTTTGATACATACTCTCCAGTTACAAGAATTACGTCCACACGGATGTTAGTAGCATTAGATGCAGTGTATGGTCATGAAATACATCAAATGGACATTAAGACGGCCTTCTTGAATGGAGATTTGGAGGAAGAAATCTACATGGAACAACTTGAAGGGTTTGTGGTTCTAGGTAAAGAAAAGAAGGTATGTAAACTTGTTAAGTCTATTTACTGACTAAAACAAGCACCCAAACAATGGCATGCGAAATTTGACCAAACAATGTTGGCAAATGATTTTAAGATAAATGAATGTGATAAATGTGTGAACATTAAAAGTGTTCCAAATCACATAGTCATTGTTTGCTTATATGTGGAAGATATGCTGATAATGAGTAATGACATTGCCAACATAAATGCGACTAAGTGTATGCTAACTGGCAAGTTTGATATGAAGTACTTGGGAGTTGCTAATTTAATTCTGGGATTAAGATCCATAAGACTCCTCAAGGTCTGACATTGTCACAATCTCATTATGTTATGACAGTACTTGAAAAATTCAAGCACTTAGAGTTTAAAGTTGCAAAGATTCCAAATGACGTGAATCTTGCATTAGCAAAGAACAAAGGCCAAATCATATCACAATTGGATTATGCTCGTGTGTTGGGATGCTTAATGTATATCATGAATTGTACACGACCAGATATAGCTTGTGCTATAAGTAAATTGAGTCAATACACGAGCAATCCAGGTCAATCTCATTGGAAGGCAATGAAACGAGTTTTGAGATATTTAGAACATACCCAGGGCTTTGCTCTGCACTACGGTAAATATCCTGGGGTGATTAAGGGATACTGTGATGCAAATTGGATCACCGGTTCAACTGGTTCTAAGTCCACAAGTGGATATGTATTCACTATTGGTGGAAGAACGGTATCTTGGAAGTCGTCCAAACAAACTTGTATTGCCTGCTCTACAATGGAGGTTGAATTCATAGCCTTAGATAAAGCCGGTGAAAAAGCTGAATGGCTCCGGAATTTCTTGGAAGATATTCCATTTTGGCCCAAAACGTTGATACCAATATGCATACATTGCGATAGTCAAGCGGCAATTGAAAGGGTTGGAAGCGTTATGTATAACACTAAATCTCGTCATATACGACGAAGACATAAAACCGTTAGGCAATTACTCTTTAGAGGCATTATCACGATTGACTATGTAAAGTCAAGCGATAATGTGCCGGATCCACTTACAAAAGGCCTAACTAGAGATGTAGTTGAGAAATCATCGAGGGGAATGAGACTATGGCCGAGAACAAGTCATTGTGGCGATAACTCTACCTAGAAGACTGGAGATCTCAATATCTAGGTTCAAGGAGATCAAACAAAGTCATTAATGACGGTTCAACATTGTCAACTAAAATTTTGGTCTATTCTCGTGATGAGACAATGTTCAGTACCAAGGATAAAGCAGTAAGGCTTTTTAATGATTTCTAAATTTGATACGGGGTATATCAAATAGTGTATCTACGGGATGACACGTTTAGGAATCACCTATGTAAGTGTGACATGTTAGCCGCTTCAAGGAGAATTTTGTAAGGCCAGTTCTCTACGCACTTATGAAACCAGGCGGTCTTCATGGCTGAAACAAACACAACAATGAGAACCAAAGACGGTTAAGGGTTGATTGTGTGACTTATGGTTGTCTAGGTATACACCAAAGTTCGACCGTTCAAAAATATCAAATCTACGGATTGACCGAGTATATCCGATATAGTGTCCGGCTTACTAGCATTCTGTTGTATCTTCCAAATCGGATGTTGTAGAATGTGTGGCCAGTACAGTATTGAAATATCAGATTTACTAGTACAAACTGGACCCTGCTTGTTGCTTCTGTTTGTTATATATCCGTACGTTTATTGAACTATAAGCTTTTAGAATATATGCAGAAATTGTAATTTCAAAAGTCTTTAGGGACCCTAGGTCCTATCATTCTGTTACTATACATCACCGTGCAGTCACCTAAAAAGTTTTTAGTAATCTATAGTACAAAGTCAAGCCCACAAAACTGAGAAGTTAAACTATCAAACGAAAGCCAAATTTTGATATGAGGCGTTCTCACAAGATCGACAAAAGAAAAAAGAAGAGAGAAATAAAGGCACTCAAGAGGTTGAGGAATATCACACCGGCGAAAGGTCATCAGATGCAAAACAAACATACAAATACAGATACAGAGGTGGTCATTAGAAACTCAGGATATAGTTAAAAACAGAGCCAGTTCCATGACCATCTCCTTCACTTGTACGATTTGGCATTATTCCTTTATTTTCTGCCTTTATTTTTTCCTGTCTTGTTTTTTCTTGTGGATTAGGGTGGGGGCGGCCAAGTGTAGCAAGGTCACCTCCATTCTCCATTGCTATTGCGCTTGAGGGAGGTATCATAATAGAGTCAAAATTACGATTAGAGCCATATTAGAGTCAAAATTACGATTAGAGCCATATTAGAGTCAGCTCGAACAAAAGAATCCAATCACCTTCCTCCTGATTTATTGGACTTATAGCGGGCCTACGAGCAAAGGAGGCTCAACTCCCCAATTATCTCATCTATTGGTGCATGTTGTTGTAGGAGCTTCACCATAATTGTGTAGCACTATAGATGCGGATGATAGTTGTTTGTATTTCCCTTCCAGTTTCCTATCATAATTAGAAACTCAAGGGGTTTTCACAGTCACATGCTAGCTGATAGCAACCCAGAGAAGTTAATTTCATGAAATACAGTCTCCAAGAGAATGTGTCTACTATGTAAATGTTTGATATGTTTTATATTTATGGCAATGCAAAGGAAACAAACCCCAGATCAGATATTTAGAATCAAACAAGTATCAACAGGCTGCTTTCTGTAATTTACATTTAGGAGGTTAATCCAGTGGAAAGGATCATTAAATAGAAGAGAATCCTAACTACTTTCACTTCAACTCAACCAAATGGGAATCACAAGAAAATGACAAGAAACTTTAATGGAAAATAATTCAAACATCTGAAGCAGTTTACTTTTTTTAAATTAACAAATTATAGAGAACAAGAGGAGGAAAAGGCTTGCAATAAATGCTTCTATTAAGTTGATTCTGAAGATTCTATTATGGAGGTTTCTAATCTACGTATACACACCTTGCACATCCACATGCATGTATCAAATTGCACATCCACATGCATAATAAGACATTGTTAAAGACTCAAAACTATCTCTGCCAGTACATGGAGGATGAAGGATGAACAAGCGCAGTAGATGCAACAGCATCAACTGCTTGTGAGCTACTGCTTCAGTATAGTTCAGTTTCTGGAACAGTATCAACAAGCCGATATGGTGGAGGTATGGTGTTTGGCAACCCCGTAGAGCCTCCCAAGTATGGTGGAGGCCTAAATGCATAGCCGGTTATGGTGTTTGGCAACCCCACAGAGCCTTCTAAGCATGGTAGTGCCCTATTAACATCACTATGTATGGTGCTGGTATGGTCGAGGCCTAAACACATCACCAGTTATGGTGCTTGGCAACCCCATAGAGCCTTCCAAGTATGGTGGAGGCCGATAAGCATCACCAAGTATGGTGTTTGGCAACCACTACTAGAAATCCGGAAAAAAACGACCACAAAAAGCGACCAGTGTTGGTCGCTTATTGGCCAAAAAGCGACCAAACGTGCCTGGTCGATATTAAGCTGGTCCCTTTACCTTAGGACCAAAGTTGGTCACTAATTAGCGACCAACTTTGGTCTCTCAAGTCAAAGGACAAAATATTCCGGTAAAAACACTGGCGACCAACTTTGGTCGCTATATTATTTTAATATTATAAATTTTGCGACCAAAGTTGGTCTCATTTATGTAAATTTCATTTTTTTTATTTATTATTAATTATAAAGTAGCGACCAACTTTGGTCTGTATACGAAATATTATATTTTAAAATCTGGAAAATTGCGACCAAAGTTGGTCGCTATACTATTAATTTTTTAATTTTTTTTTTAAATAAGCGACCAAAGTTGGTCCCTAAATACATGAATTAATTTTTTTATTTATTAATAAGCGACCAACCCTGGTCGCCATATTTCCAGAAATTGTTAATTTTCTGGTAAATAGCGACCAATCTTGGTCGGTTTTTGGGATATCCGAGTTAAATAGCGACCAACCTTGGTCGCTATTTCACAGAAAATTATTTTTTTTTAATAGAAATGAGACCAAGTAGCGACCAAAGTTGGTCGCTTTTCTTGGTATATTGCTAGCAGGAACTGCCTCTTTTGGCAGCTACACCACCTGCCAGCTTACCAAAATTCCTAAATAGGCAAATATGCCAACAACAACAACAACAAGCAACAACAACAACAACAATAACAATTATAACGAACAAAGTATAAAGTTCAATAGAACTTTATACTTTAAGCTAATTAGCAAACTAATAAGTTAAATGTTATTACAGAACCATTCGAAAACCAATTGTATTTGTCTGGCATAAACTAATAAGTTCAAAGATTGTTCTCTACATTATTATCATCACCATCTGATGAACTTTCTTCACCATGACGGTATCTAGAATGGGCTATTTGTCGATGATGGGAAGAATGACCACGGGGAGGACGGGAGGAATGAGCACAGGGAAGGCGAGCCTCTAGCGATGACTCACGAGACCGGGGAATTGGAAAATTGCCAGAAGCTAGGAGAGTTTTGATCTGCTCTTGCATGCCCTTGCACTGAGCTTCCATGCCAGAGTACTCATATCTCTAAGCCTTTCTCTTTCCTTGGCGGCTTCTAGCTCGGATGTGAGCTTTGCCACAGTCTCCCGCATAGAGGAGAGGCTCTCCCCATCAAGTTGCTCAGCTTGGGAGGAAGTCCCTATTCCTTGCATTCCACACTTATAGCGATGGAATTTCTTATTAGGAAGTCCGTATACCTTCCCCCCTTTTGGACCGCCTGCAGCCTGCGTCCACATTCTCTCAGCATCCTCGTCCGATAGTTGGATTGGCGCGCCGGACTCATTAGGTAGCTGACTGCGTATGAATTGCTCCACTTCAGCTGTGAAGCGACCCTATAAGAAAAATAATATGTGAATTACTATTTCCAAATTTATATAAAAGTAAATCAAAATTCTTAATGAAAAGTGAAAACTTACATGTACAGTCGAGGCTCGGCCCTCGACCCACCTTTCTTGGTCCGTCTCTTTCTTCTTCTTCACAATTGAGTCTCCTTGAAGAGCTCATCTTTGTTCATCGGATGCCCCAACTTTTTTTCCTGAAAACTCATAAATTTTAGTTAATAAACAGAATACATATACTAAGAAAATTAAAATAAATTAAGCAATTACGTACCATTCTTCGTTTTATCGTCCCTAGGCTGACCGCACCTCCAGTGTGCAAGGATCCTCCCTTCTCAGATGCTCGGGCTTTCTTTCCTTTTTCGCTCTTCTCTAAGAACTCTGCTGTAAGCCATTGCCTTTGCAAATCATCCCATAAATCCTGAAGCATCCAGCCAGGCTTCTGGTTCAACTGCCTAGCTTTGGAGAAACAATGGGACAACCGCTTTCGAGCTTTGAGATGGAAGTTTGCAGCCACTTCCGCGCTATAGCGGTGTTCCCATACACACTTGCTCTGTATTTCAAAAGTCAAGTATTATATGGAAATATCATATTTAAGATGTAGAATAGTCATAAGCTATATTCGATATATTATACTTAGCTTTTATTAGCTAATATATTATCAAAAGTTAGGTGCATTAACCGCTTATATATATATATTAGCTAAAAGTAATAATGATTATACTGCTTAAAGAATATTTATACCTTAAATTGATTGAAGATTACCTCCTTGAGAGCGAATGGGAATTCACTCAAGTGCCATAAGGACCCTCATAAAGCTTTCTGGTGGCTTTGTGATGATCCTTGTGTAATTATTACTAGGGATGAACCTGCAATTTTATTAAAAAACCATTAATATCTTAGTAAAACTGTACTAAACAAAAAAAAGTTAAAATAACAAAATACTTTACCCGTCACCCCAGGGACTATGATGATCCTGCCATATTCATCATAATGCACCTCTTCTCATTAGCAGCATCATTGTCCGAGCATGTACATCGGAGGCATGTGTGGAAGGTGTAAAGGGGTCAGACTAGTATCTCGCAGGCGAAGCCTGCAATATGGAGTCCAGATGAAGATGGCTGCGAGCCCTGGGACATGCGAGCCCTGTGAGTGCGACAAGCTGTATGGGCGCAGAGTGGATGAGACACAGAAGCTATGACCCGAGTGGCTGTGACACGACATGGCTGTGATCCATGTGGATGTGACATGGATCGATGCGATCCATGAGCTGCTGATGGATCGCATCTATGTGGATGTGAGACAGGTGGACTGTATGTAGGTCGTACAGTCATATGGCTTGAAGAAAGACCTGGCATGCTCAAGAAGGTGTAGGCTGGACATCGGCTGGCAGCTCAGAATAGCCCTGGGTGGAGGCGCAGACAGCATAGGCACGGGCATCTGTGAAGAGGCAGGAACGGTTGATAGTCCTTCTACCTCCTCTTTGTTCTAGGCTTTTCTACCCCGAACAGTAGGATCACTATACCCTCGACCCTTGCGTGACATCTGCATGACATAATACAAAGTTAGATTGAAAGATATAAAGAACTACTCTATAACATGAGTTATAAGAAACCACTTTTTAAAGTTGTTATCGAGCGTTATATCCCCAGTCCGAGAATTTTCTTCCTCACTAGTTTGAGCTAATCAATATCTGTCAAAAAAAAACTACATAAGATTTAACAAAAAATTATAATTGTATCCTATAGCCCGTAAATTCACCATTTCTGCAGTTATCAGTTGATTTTCTTCATGTTTCTATATTCTATTCTCCATATCAACTTACTTCCATATGTTTCAGGATGTTCCAAATCATTTTCTCAAACTTCGTCACTATTTGGGTGAACATGCGAGATATCGTTTTGATATGCAACATCAACACATTCTCGACTTCTACCCTACACACAGGCTTAGTTTTTATTACAACCCACATCAGCTCACCTATTCCGCCCGCAATGGATAAGAGACTATACAACTTGCCAAACATTATGTGCAATTATGAAAGGATTATAGCGATCATACTCCTCGTATGATTAACCTCATTATGTTTGTATTGATTGTGTACTCTTTGTACCTCTTGTTGGATGTGGGTCAACACCATTGCATCTTAAGAGTATCAATTTCTTATTTGGCCAACCCGAATATTCTAGTTCTATTATTTCTTTGAGACACAATAATTATCAATATCTCCATCTTGGTTGCCAATCACCACCTTGAACCCTTACCCCACTGTTGTTGCTATTTTTATTTTTAGAGCAATCCTCTGTATGAAACTTATAACCATTCACAAACGTACTTAGACCATGGTTTGACCTCAACCCCATGCTCCCAAGATACATCTTTCAAAAATTGATTTACACCATTATTTGGTCATACCTACAATCGTTAAATAAATCTTATAATTCAAGTTAGCATAACTTCCAAACATTGTTTAACTACCTATTGTTAAAATATTTTAAGAGAAACTTACAAATTGTTTGAACCACGTATCAAATCTCGTATATCACGCATTATGGCCAAATTGACCCACAAAGTGACTGTGACACATCAATATTTTTAGTAGTTGCATTGAGATGTAATCACAGTAATTTTTAGATTTTGATAACATCTAAATCAATACTTACTTGAGATATGGTACAACTTCAGGACAATTTAGCAACACGTGAAGTGTAGCTGACTTGTACTCCATATCACTCAAATTTCTCTTTGTAACATCCTTAGAACATCGCGCCTGGTTGATTGAATATGGACATAGGCGGATAATAATGGATCATTCCTAAGGTCGACCGTGTGCCTGTTGGGCCTATTCCTAGCACATGCCACATTACTCTCAAAATAATAAGAACAAAAAATGGTGCATTCCTTCGCAAGATAAGCTTCGCATATAGATCCTTCAATCTACTTCCTCCGCTTAACAAATTGTTTGCATTTGCCAATTGTTCCTACAATAATTTCAGGTTAGCGAAGAAATTTGTTTAAATTAAACAGAAAATTATTCATCAAACCTAAATATTACCTCTCAAAGGGATACATCCATCTGCATTGAACAGGCCCTCCAAGTCGTGCCTCGTGACGTTACAAGGTGGATTGGAAGTGTTCCACCACATCAAAAAAACCCACATGAGAAATATCTTTCCATCTTAGTAAGAAGTTACACGAATGTTTTGATCCATCCGTTGTAGGTTTTCTTCCCTTAATGTGGAAGAACACAAGTCTTTGAAAAACAAACAAATCTCTGTGAGGTTTCCAGATTCGTTCAGGCAAACCAGAAAATGCATAGGCACTAAGGTCTCCATGAAAAATGACAATCATGAATTTTCAAATGGCTCAACTTCCTACTCATCATCTAAATTTTTTCCCAAAATTCGACGCATAACCCTCAAGCATCTTCAACTTCGTTACCAATCACAATCTGCCGTCTTTCTCAAAGTGAAGTTGTAACTTGCTTTGGGCTTGAACACCTTACCATTGTTTGTTGTCTGCAAGTATAATTCAGGCCGCTGCAATATTCTTGTAAGTCCATTCTAGCCTTCGCATTATTCCTTTGTCTTACCTTTAACATCCATCACAGTGTTGTAAAATTGTCAAAATAGTTCTTCTCATATGCATGACATCAAGGTTGTGGAGAAGATTATCCTTCCAATACGGCAACTCCACAATATACTGATGTTTCGTCCAATTATGAATAACACCGTATCCGGGGAATCTATAAGGTGGAACTTCAGTAACTTTACTGAAGTTCTGGACCCTCTCCCAAATTTCCTCACCTGAAAAGTATCGAAGGTGGGAAATCACATTCGAATTTATCTTTTTGAATGCATTTTTTATCCTTCTAAACTCATGATCAGAGGCAAGAATCGACGATGACAATCAAACCATGATTGCTTTCGCCATATTTCAAAGTGAACGCCTTTATATTTTTCATGCAATAAGGACAAGCTAGCTTACAGCAGTCACATCCACACCAGACATATTCCATACGCAGGAAAATCATTAATTCTCCACATAAATTAGCACGCAAATTGAAATTTTCTTGGTTGATATGTCATATGTTTCAACACCATCATACCACAATTGTTTTAGCTATCAATCAAAGGTTGCAAAATATACATCAATCAAAGCTTTTCGGATTACGTGGACCGGGATATACAATTTAAGAATATGTATGGACTAGTCATGCACAACTCGGGGATGGTAGATTATAAGGTGTAAGAAGACAGCCAACATGAATATGGGTATGTGGCAGTACAGAAAAAGGCGTGAAGCCCATCCGCACACAGAGCCTAATTGAACATTCCTGGTTCACTAGCAAAATCTGGATATGTCCTATCAAACTGCTTCCAAGCTTCTCCATCTGAAAGGATGACACATAACACGAGTGGTCTTCTAATTTCAAGAATCATCTCATATATGAGGAGCAGAACTCATCGACGCATATAACCTCTTTAACCTAGGTATAAAAAGTAAATAATGCATCGACTTGATAGCGCATATTTCGCACTTCCTCTTGAAATGAGGCTTTCCGCAAATTTACAAACTGTCCAAACTGCATCATCTTTATAATATAACACTGCAACCATCTTCATCAACCTATCAATATCTCGAATGACGAAGTCTACTTAGAAATAATTCTTTGCATTGTAGAATCATCAGGTAATTCGATATCAGGCCAACTAGTTCACGCATAAGGTCAATGGAGGAGTCCATTGCTCCTTGAGAAATATTCCAATCAGATTTCATACTTAGTAATCTAACTGCAACAGACAACTCAGAGTGCAAACTTCCGTTACGTAGTGGACAACTAGATTCCTCTAAAGCTTCATAAAAACGTTTTGCGTCATCATTAGGAGTTTTGTTCAACCTTTTCGTGTGACTCAAACCCAAAGTGCATCCAAAAGCCATCCGCAACCATATCCATGAATTTCTAGAATCACGATTGTATTCTCCACCCGACCCTACTTTCACCCACAACCATGTTATGAAATATCACATGGCTCACATCGATCTCTCCATGACAAGTACACACAAGTAATTCGTTATTAAACCCCTTACTATAAGATGAACCTTAACTTCCTCCGATTTTTCAAACTTCTACAGTCGCACCTAACACAAGGGCACCTATATTACTCCTTCATTTATGTATGGCGGAAGTGACATGCGTGTCTAATAAATTCATCAAACCTCTACAAAATCCCCGCAATCCCCGCCGAATAGGAGTAATTTCTATTGTTGACATCCAAGTACGATGTTCCATCTATATAAATAAAGCAAGAACAAATTAATTTGATTAATGTATTCTTATTTAGGACAATGTATTTAAAAGTACTCTTATTTAGGTATTGCTAATGTATGAATTGTTTCTTTTCACAATTTAACTCAATATAAATTAATAAAGAGAACTAAAAGATCATAATTTCTACCTTAATTTCATAATCTAATGTAGTTCAAACCAAAAACCCTAATACTAAATAAACAAAATTCTGAAAATTACATTAAATTATATAGCAAAAATAAAATTAAAAAGTAAGAAGGTAGATTACTAACATTGGTAGATTAAAAGGAGGATTAAAACAGTGGTGGAAAGGGCGGAGACCGAGCTCTGGGCGGGTGCACACCGCAGTGTAGCGCGCTCCGGCGACAGTGGTACGGCGACAGTAGTAGCGGCGTAAGCAGCCCGGCAACAGTGGCAAGGGTGGGGGAGTTGATTTGGTAAGGGAATATGGTGGAGAGAGAGTTTGGGAAATTTTTTGGTAAGAAAATAACATTTTGGTAGGGCCACACGATTTTGACTCTGGATTAAAACTAGCGACCAACTTTGGGCGCTATTCTTCGGTAGCAAATAGTATTGACTAATTTGACAACATAGCGACCAAACTTGGTCGCTATTTTTTTGACCGTTTGACCACAATGGCACCAAAGTTGGTAGCCATATATAAAGCAAAAATAAATTATTTTAAGTTATTTAAAAATAAATTTAGATTTTAATTCATTTTTAACTAGTGTATAGATGTATACTATATATATATACATACCATAATATATATATATATAATATATATTAATATTGGTATAATATATTTTATATATAATATAAATATATTATACTAAGTGTATAGTGTACTATATACTATACTAAGTTGCTATAGTATATTATTATTGTAGATATAAGTATATTCGATATAATATTACCAAATACGTTATACTTAGTGCAATAGTACCGCGTAACTATATATATTTACATAAATATTTAGCGATATTCGATATAGTATTACCTTAATACGTTATACTTAAGTGCATAGTACAGCGTCATAACTATATATACATAATATATAAGCCATATTCGATATAATATTACCTAATACGTTATACTTAGTGCATAGTACAGCAGTATACTATTTATTACATATATTAAGCCATAATTCGATGTATAATATTACCTAATACGCTTATACTTAGTGCATAGTACAGCGTAAGTATATATAAGCCATATTCGATATAATATTACCTAATACGCTTATACTTAGCATGCAGTATAACAACGTAAAGTGCGCCTCTATATAATCGATCATTCTTACTATAAGCTCTATACGTAAGTAGTCATAGATTATCTAGATTACAGTAATGTCATAATAGCTATACATTCGAAATTAATAATATTACTATAATAAACTAGTATACTTAGTGCCCATAGTATAGCATACAGTGACTATTATAATATAGCTACAAATATTATATCAAAGCTACTTAGACGATCATCTAATATACCTAATATCTTAAGCTCTTCTCAAACCTTCACCTCACTCTATCTTAGTGCATCTTCAGTAAGATGAAGATTCAGAGATGAAGTATATAGTTTAATATATGTAACGCTACATTCGATATAATATTACCTAATACACTTATACTTAGTGCATAGTATAGCGTAAGTATATATATTATATATATAAGCTACATTCGATATAATATTACCTAATACATTTATACTTAGCGCATAGTATAACGTAAGTATATATATTACATATATATAAGCTATATTCGATATAACATTACCTAATACACTTATACTTAGTGCATAGTATAGCGTAAGTAATATATATATCCCTAAATAGCGACCAACTTTGGTCGGTAAATATACATAACTTTAAATTAGCGACCCAAGTTGGACGTTAAACTTAAATCGGATTTATTTATCTTTTTTATTATATTTAAAATATTAACCGGGTCCCAGATTAGCGACCAAAGTTGGTCTATACTCTACTGAGCGACCAACATTGGTCGCTAAAGTTGAATTATATTTATTTATATTTTATAATTTTTTTAAACAAAATTATAATTATTAAAATTTTATAACTGGGTCCCAAATTAGCGACCAAAGTTGGTCTCAACCTGTTTTCTCTTTATATAGCGACCAACTTTGGTTGCTAATTTTAAATTTTATTTATTTATATTTTGTTATTTTTTAAAAATAATATTATAATTATTAAAATTTAATAAGTGGGTCCCATGAAGCGACAAACGTGGTCGCTAATCTGAGTAATTCTTTGACCAAGCAAGTCTGACCAGTCCGGTCAACAGTTTGACAAAATTTTCGACCAAGTTGCGACCAACGTTGGTCGCTAATTTATTTAAAATCATTATTTTATTATTTTCACCAGTTTAGCGACCAACTTTGGTCGCTTTTCTTGGCAGACCAACTTAGGCCGCTAAAATTTGGTTGCTTTATGCAGGAATTCTAGTAGTGAACCCCATAGAGCCAGAGCATTCCAAGTGGGATGATGGCCTATAAGCATAGCTGTGGGAGGGCAGTCTGTCATATACGGCTGCATCACCACGCGATCCATATAACCGACCAGCATGACTTCCCATTTGCCCGGTTATTTGCCCGGTTGTACTATTAACTTGACTTCCTCCATGACCGCCAGCATATGAAACTCCTTGCATAACAACATCCGTGCCTGCTGATATACCTGCATGAATACCATCAGCACTTGCTGATATACCTGCTCCAGGTCCTGCCAGCGAGCCAACAACATTTTCATGAATCGAACCTGTAACAGGTTCATGCAATACCGAAGGGTACAGAGAATGACCATAAATGTGGTCAGCAGTCCCACCACCTTCTAACAAGGTGCTGTTGCTATCATCAACAATATTAGCAACTCGACGTTGTTGTGGCAGACATGGATTTGGAAAATGTGAGTGCTTCACTTCTTTGTTGCCCAACCACTTAGCTTCATCAATTTTTCTCTTTCGTTCCACCTCTCGAACACTTTTCATCCTCTTCCTCAATTGAGCAATTTCTTTCTCCAAGCGTGTTATTTTCATTTCAAATTGCCACCCGGGGAGAAATTTTGAATGATCAATATTGTGACGTCCCAAACATTGGATGACAGATCTCAAACCAGCCACGTACCTCCTTCTTACACCAATACTCTTAGCAACAACAACTGAATCTTGTGATCTTCATACCTCTTAATTTTGTCCAGTAATGACACTTCAGACTCTTGTAAAAATAATGTTAACAGTCTGCGAGGGTTAAATCTCTCCTCAAGTCCAAAACAATAGACAAAATGAACGGCTTCAACTACCATATTTTGCTTCAACATACCCTCTATTATTTCTGGAATCTTTGCCATGAGAAAACTTGATCTCCTAAGGGAAGCAGAAATCATCTTGATGTAACTTTGGTGCAGCAAATCCTTGATATCTTTATTTGTAAATGCTTGTGGAATCCCGAAACACCCAATAAGCAACAGCAAACCCCGACATTCAATTTCCTGATACCTCCTTCTTTGGAATTCAACCTCTTAAAGCTGCTTGTTCTGCCTCTTCCTTCACCTCATTCTCAACTACCGACTCTCCCATCATATTCAAGAAGCACTCCAAAAGTAATACTTTAACCTGCCTTTCAGATGAGCGTTGGACATAAGTGTTGCTCCCTTGAGAATAAAAATCGCCGATGCATTTCAATATCAGCCTTGCAGGATTAGGCGAGAGTTTCAATGCCTTTGGAACTCTTCGTTTCAGTGTTTTTATATTTGAGAGATGCCTTATCATGTACTTCTGCAGACCGTTACTGTTCATTGTTTCGCACAGGATTTCCACCTCTGAACGAGGAGGAAATTTCAGCTCTAAACGAAACCATTTTGGCTCTGCACGAGGAGGGGATTTCAGTTTCTCTTTCTCTTTCTCTTCCTCTTCCTCTTCCTCTTCTTCTTCCTCTCCCTCTTCCTCTTCAAAGAGTTCATATGGTTCTGGCTCTAGGAATGGCGGTGCCGGCGGGGTGGTAATAGTGGAATGTTCATTGTTTCGCGGCAGTAGTAGTAGCAAAGAGGAGTCTATTGAGGTTCGGATGGTATCAATGTGCCGTTGTAACTCACCGAAACATCGTTGGAAACCGGAGAGCGCGTCGGAGAGTTTGCGGAGATTCGCAATGGGAACCGAATGTGTAAAATGTGTTGAAGATTGTTGCAATTCCGACTGTTTCTGTTCTGCTTTGACTAATTGCGTGGCCAATGGTGGCGTAGCACTGCCGGCGGTGGCGGCGGCGGAATCCGCCCTAGTATTCATCGGAGTAAGGGCGCCATTTTTTGCACCAAATTTCACACCAAAATGGTGTTACACCGAATTATTACACCATTTTTTACACCAAATCTTTTCTCTCTTCTATATTATATTATTATCTTCTATTTACTTTTCATTTTTTATTTCCTTCAAACTAATACTATCTTTTTTCTTTTTTCCATATTCATTATATATAATTCACATTCACCACTTATATAATTATTTATTACAAAATTATTTTAAAGGATAAATCAACTAAAAGTGAAATCATTGATAAAAGATAATTAAATAAATATAATATCATAGTCAAATTTAATTTAAGTACCACATAAATATTTAACTTTCGCCTCTATTCTCCCATAAATGCTCGATTAATGCATTACGAAGTGCGAAATGCGCATCTTTATTTTTATGTATTGTTAATTTTCTTTTTTAAATTTTAATTTTCACTTTTCAATTTTAGCAACATTAGATATCTTATATTTTGCATTTTTTATTTTTAAATAATGGTTATATTTATTTTTATATAATTATAATAATAAGAAGAATAATAAAATTAACTAATAATTTTATATAAATATAATATATACAAAAATTAATATATCAAAAAATAGGATATAAAATTAAAATTATAAAGATCTTAATATAAAAATTAATTATATACACAATATATGATAAATTAAAATTACAAATAAAAAGATTGAATAAAATATTAATAAACCAAATATAGAGTGATGATTCATGCTCTATAATAGTGCAAGAAATAGTGTTGCATTGGAGCAAAAAAACACCATTTCTTGCACCAAATTTGGATTTGGTGCAAGAAATGATGCATCCTTGGAGATGGTCTAAGAAGTAGAGAACGAGAAAATTTGATACTCCCTCCGGTCCAAAATAAGTGATTTTTTGGATGTTTTCACACAGATTAAGAAATCCATTTTTTAGCATTAATTAGCAATTGAATTGACCATATTAACCTTTACTATCTCACATAAACACTTCTACACATATTCCAACACTATTTACTCCAAGGACAATGAAGGAAAAAAATAATTAATTCATTCTTGAAATCTGGAAAAATCACTTATTTTGGACCACAAGAAAAAGGCCAAAAAATCACTTATTTTGGACCGGAGGGAGTAATTGAGAAAAAGCATCGAAACGCCTACGGGAGGGAAAAAGTAAAAAACTTCTCGTCTCGAATAATACGTTACCTACGACGTACGAACCCCTTCAGCTTGTCCCATTTTTGGGAGAGAATTTTATTAATGGTCAATAAACTTTTGTGTTTGTTACCCAAAGTCACTTTTTTTTTTTTAACGTAAAAATCATTCAACTTTGTGTTCATTACACAAAAGTCACTTTTCTTTCTTTTGTTACACAAAAGTCATTTTACTTTGTTCAAGTTATCACAAAAGTCACATTGTTACTTGAAAAATCTATTATGCCCTTGATATTATATAAACATTCATATTTATGTAATACCTTCTATATTATATACTATATAATATATTTTTAACTATGTATTTTATTTATAAATAAAATAACTTAATATTACTTTACTTATTATTTTTATAATATATTCGTATATTAATTTTTTCTTAACTTTAATTTTCAAGATATATTAGTAGCGTTATAAAACAACTTTTTTTCAGCAATTCTTTTTTTTAATTAAATTGACCATCGGTATGCCCTTCCAACTTTCAAAATACCGACCACGCGTTAATGGTAGAGTTTTGGATGGTTTATTGGCCATTACCATCCAACTTTGGTCGATTTCTTTGGACGATTTTTTTCGAATTTCTAGTACTGTAATTTTCCAAATAACCAATTGCCCAGGTAAATCCCAAGAAAATATCCCCAGCTAAATTCGCATATAGTACCTAGGGAAATTTCCTTCAGATTAACATATGATTTTTTTCTCATTTTCTTTGTTTTTTACCCGCGAATTTTCTCACAGAAATGTACTTGCCGTTTTATTTCTCTACTAATATATATTAAAGTTACTGAAAAATTTAATAACACAACAAACATATTTTTGAAAATTTAGTGTTAAGAATAAATTAAATATACGGATATATTATAAAAATAATAAATAAAATAATATTAAATTATTTTTAATTTTAAATAAAATACATAGTTAAAAATATATTATATAGTATATAATATAGAAGGTATTACATAAATATGAAGGTTTATATAATATCAAGGATATAATAGACTTTTCAAGTAAAAATGTGACTTTTGTGATAACTAGAGCAAAGTAAAATGATTTTTGTGTAACAAAAGAAAGAAAATTGACTTTTGTGTAATGAACACAAAGTTGAATGATTTTTATGTAATAAAAATAAGAAATGTGGCTTTTGAGTAACAAACACAAAAGTTCAATGACCATGGATGAAACTAACTCCATTTTTGGTACTACACATTTGGGGATCTATATATTTTACTAATTCAAAAATAGAATTATTTCCCCTCCTAATAACAGCAGATGTAATATATATACATTTCATTGTCAATTTCTAAGTTGCTCTATCATTGTTTTTTAATAATCATGCAGATCGATGAGAAGAAATTACATAATATTTTTTGCCGCCGAATTTTGAATTTGAAACTCATGATTTTCAAATCTCAGAGCATTAATTGTACTGTTTAAAACAAAGCATAAGTACAAGAACCGGACCAAAAGAATAAGCATAAATAGAGTTAAAAAGTGTACCTTTTCTATATATATATATTACTCCTTCCGATCCACAATAAGTGAACAATTTGCTTATTTATTTTGGTCCAAAATAAGTGTCCCATTTATATGATCAAGAAAAAATTTAATTTGTTTTTCCAAAATTACCATTATATACGTATCCTTAAAAAGTCATTTAGTCCTCACATTTGAGAAGAGAAGTAAGTGCTACTATAACTATATTGCAACATTTAATGAAGGGTAGTTTAGTCACACTAACTATTTTCGTCTAGAATTTAGTATTTCCTTAATGGGTGTGCCTAAAGCAAATTGGTCACTTATTGTGCAACAGAGGAAGTAGTAATATTGTTTAGGTTTCTGATAAACATTAGTCTTCGTTTCTCCATAATTTGGTAACACTTGTTACTAACGTGCAACAATGGCCTAATTATTAAGTATTGTTTTGTCAAATAAAATGGCTATCAAAATCAGTTTTGCGTTTAACTGTTTGTTTTTAGGGAGACTTACACAAATATCCCAAATAAATCTCAACTTACCGGCCTCTAGCCATTAGTCATAGACTTACCAAAACTAGTCAACAAAAATTGAAAAACCAAATAATAGGGTTCTTTCTCTCAAAGAATCACATGCAAAAATCACCTTCCATATTTTTAAGCGTGATTAATTAGCAACATTAGATACAAGACGGAAAGAAAATTTCATGGACGGGGTAGCAAATAAGGTGATGAAATAAAAAAATCTATACAATATTCCAAAAATCTAAACAAAAAAGGAACTTTTTCAATGGGTACAGTTGAAATTCATTGAAAATATATAGATAAGACAATATACAAAATTTGAGGAAGATTGGAGGTGATTTGGATTGGTTTTGTATCAAAATTCGTAATTAAATCAAGTTCAAAAAAGTCTTCTGCGACACATGTATCAAACATGTATCACGCATGTATCACACACAGGTATACATGGATATACATGTGATACACAATTGATACAAATATGATACATATGTGATACACAAATAATACACAGTGTGATACACATATCATTTTTTTTCATGTTCAGCTTTTACTTCGAATTTTCAATTCAAACCACCTCAAAACTTCACCAAATCATCCCAAAACTGAGATTCAAGCTGTTTAAATTGTGCCCAATCTATTCTAATAACACCCACTCAAAACAAAGCAAAAATTTGATATTTTTTTCTACAAATAGCTAATTGGCTAATTTGGCTAATATTAGTAATATTTTATCAATTGGCCAATTTTTGTAATGAGCTACTTATAAATGGACATAGCTGGCAATTTTTCTTATTTTTTAAAAGCGATTGGAACAAAGAGCCCGTTTGGATTAGCTGATTTGAAGTAGCTGATAAGCATTAGGTGCTGAAAAGCAGTTTTTAAGTGCTGAAACTGTTTTAATAAATAAGCAGTTACGTGTTTGGGTATAAGTGTTGAAATTAATAATAAATTGCTGCAGTATTTGATAAAAAAGTGCTGATAAACTCTTTTTCTGTTAAAATGACTTAAATAACCTTAGAACTATTTACACTTATAAGATTTCAAATCGATTCAAATATAAAATATTTTATATATATATATATATATATATATATATATATATATATATATATATATGTAATTTTATTTAAAATGCAACTGTGCTAAATAAGATAATTTTTATGATAAATATAATTTATTTTATGATAAACATATAATCATAAGTTATAATAATTAATAAATTTGTCTTCATCACCACAACACTTAGAAAGCAATACACCAAAAATTTGGTATGTACTCATTTATTATTTACAGTTCAAAGATTAATACACAATCACATAGATTTAAGTATGCAAAGAAATAGAGAATTTGGTTATCTTAAATAGTCAATGAAAATTGCAGACTTGAAGGGGGGGGGGGGGGGTAGGGGGTGTTAGGTTGAATACTTGAGGCAGTGAGTATCGATGTAGAAGTTTTATTCTAAAAAGGAATATTTTAAGGATAAAATAGTAAAAATCTTGGTCAAACTTAAAGTGCTTATAAGCAAAAAATTCACAAGATGGGATTTGGCTTATTTTTTACTTATAAGTACTTGGCTTATAATCACTTTTAACTTTACCAAACACGTAGAAAATCCATTTCTTGTTCTAATAAAAAACAAAGTTGAGAGAAAGGTTTGGTTCTCCAAAATATTGGACCTTAACACAAAATTCGACTTATTCAGGGGAGCTCAATCATTCTTTTACTTAACTAGATGGGAATGGCCCATTAATTAATCAACTTTTTGGAGCTTTGAATGCAAATATATACTAACAGACTTGATTGGAGTCTTCATAGCTCACACAAACATTCGACATTTTCACAGGCAAAGCAACACCAGAAATGACAACAGAACTAATTTTCAGATCCTGATCCGAAAGGTGAACTTGTTAGACACTCTCTTCTATCTGCATAAACTATCTTTAGACCCATGTTACGAAACCTTGAACAGAAAGAGTACAATGAGATAGCCAGAGTTTCCTTTCAAATGAAGATAATAAGCATTACTTATAATCTTTCTCTATCAACTTGCTGAAACCAGGGGTTTTATCCTACAAGCATTGCCTTAGCAGTATCAACAAGTGCTAAATGAAAATCATTTGCAGCTCGTCTAAGCACAGTGAAAAGTTTCTTGTCATCAACATACCCATTTAAAAGCTAAACTTCAAGAGTCCTTCCATTTCTGCAAACAGCTCGCCACTAAATCCAACTTGGAAGTGTTGCTTTAATTTGAATCCTCGACAAAATTAATACGATGATGCTTTCTGAAGTAGAGGCAATTTATTGTCCACGAAATAAACCATCGCTGCCTCTCTATGAAAGATATCTTTCTTCAAAGATTGAATGTTTTAGAAGAATGAGAATTTCCTGAAAAAAGAGGTAACAAGAAAACGATTAAATTAAAAAACAATGCTGTCCTCCAAACTAATTAAATTGTAGAATGTTGTTGTTATCCACCTGATGCAAGTCTTTCGTCCACATGCAATACGTTGGATATATTTATTCTGGAGCTTTCCTTACCGATGCTTGCATAAATGAGTTATCCAAAGTGGTAAGCAGGATTAAGAGGGAAAGAAGTTCATGTAGATAAAAATGGTTCCACTGGTCTGACATCAGGCCTTGAAAATAGAGATGATCAACAGAAAGATTCTATTTTCTTTTTCCTCGGGGTATAGGCGGTGTTAGAAGGAAGAAAAAGAGGACTGCAAACGACGAAAGACTGGTTCAAACCAAACGAAAAAAGCCTTCTTTCCAACCCTTTGTACAAGACTCCTTTCTTCGTACAAATGCTCGTAGGCGAAAGAGACCTTCCTTTGCTCCTGTCATGATATACAGTAACAAATTAAAAGAGGTTCAGCAGATGTATGAAAGTTTGACCTCTAATATGTAAGGTTAGTCATATCACAAACTCAACATGCAATATAATATATCACATAGAATATGCACTACTTCTACAACAAAAATCACATGCCTCTTAGTAGTTAGTATGCTCATCAACAAAAGAAACAAGACGTCTAATTTACACAGCAACAAAATTATCTTCCAATCAAAAGAAGGAAAAAGGTATAAACTTTGATATGGCAATCACTTCATATACAAGAGGTGTTCATACTCAATATTGCATTCAGCTTCTTTTCAGCCTGCTTAAGTTTAAGCAATCAAAGCACAATATAAGAATGCAAGATACATGGGGTTTAACGGAAACAAATATCTACAGTGAAGCACAACCAGCCGGAGGCATTCATGCACCAATTGAAGATAGATAAACTGGGAGACCTTTCTGAAATGTACTCTAGTGAGAGAAAGAGATATATATACAAATTTCTCAATTGCAGCTACTTGAACATAAGGTTAGAGTTGCAGCATTATTACTGATCTGCTTTCCTTCCTTGACTTCTACTTTTACAAAATAGTGCATATTTTTAACTGACAAAGCAAATGATACAGTTGACAAACAATTATTGAATTCATGAAGCTTTGGAATTAAAGTTGTGTATCCCCACAATAGGGCATAAAATCTAGTTTTCCACATTATGTCTACCACATCTTATGAATGGAGCTAAGAGTTTTAAATTTAAATATCACAGAAAGGGATTTTGATATGTGCTGCACCAAGTAACTGATAACAATTTAAAGCTGAATTTTTTTTTTTTTATGAAGTAATTGGTTTCACTGATGGCATCAAGAAGATGCAGAATAGTTACAAAGGTAATGAAAATTGCTAGCTCCAATACAAAAACCAAAAAAATCAGCTTAGTACTAGGGAGCTAACAAAGTTCAGATATCAGGAGAATCTACAGGGGCTAGATAACCCCAACTAAATAAATACACTAGGCAAAAAGCTTTGAGACACTGGACAACAGTTGATATCCCATCAAAACACCTTCTATTCCTTTCATTCCAGATAGTCCAAGAAATGGCTGCAGGTATCATCTTCCACATTTTCCTGATGGAGCTATCAACTTTCCAAAGGCTCCAGCTCTCAAAAGCTTCCCAGAATTTTGTGGCATGACCCATCTGAGTCCAAAAAGAGATAAAAACATATTCCAAAGACCTGCTGTGACTGTGCAATGTAGAAAGAAGTGACTGTGTGACTCTGCATTCCTCTGGCACATAAAGCATCTATTAGCCATAGAGAAGTTCCTTCTGGCCAAGTTATCCTGTGTTAGGCAAGCTCCATGAAGTGCAGTTCAATTGAAGCAGATAACTTTAGGTGGTAGTTTGACTTTCCAAATTAGCTTCCATGGCCACTGGTCATTGATTGCATTATGAGTTCCGGCTAACTTGTAGGCTGCTTTCATTGAGTATCTTCCTGCGTGTGTAGTTCCCCGTATGAGTTGGTCTGGTGCTAATTGGTTGCTTGAGAAGCCATTTAGAGTGGCTAGTAGTCTGAGCAATTCCTCAAATTCCCAATCTTGTAAGTTCCTTCTGTAAATTATGTTCCAAGGGTTGTCTTCCCTGTGCTGGCATATTGTTGAGCCAGGCTCTCTGGCTATCTGGTACAGTGTAGGATAGGCATTCATTAAAGTTGTGCTGCCCAGCCACTTATCCTTCCAGAACTTGATATGATGTCCATTCCCAACTACAACGTCCATATTCTGTGAGAACTCCTACAAAAGTTTACAAATATGCTTCCAAACTCCAACTCCATGTGGTGTTCTTGATTGTTTAGTGCACTAGTGGTTCTGTACACCATGTTTGGCATTGACAACTTCCTTCCACAGGCAGTTATTCTCCTGAGTGTACCTCCATAGCCACTTCATTATTAAGCATTTATTCTGTAAAGCTAAATCCTTGATACCCAGTCCACCTTAGTGCTTTGGTAATAAAACTTTAGACCACTTAACCAGGTGAAATTTGAGATCAGCGCCTCTTCCCATAGAAAATTTCTTCTTATTTTATCAAGTTGTTTCAAAACCTTACTACTCATTGGAAATAATGACATATAGCAGGTGGGGGTGTTGTCTAGGACGCTATTGATCAAAGTCAGTCTGCCACCCATAGATAAATACTGCAACTGCCAGGAAGCAAGCTTCTTCTCAAACTTTTCAATGACCCCACTCCATACAGCGTCTAATTTGAATTTAGCTCCTAAAGGGAGCCCTAGGTAGGTAGTTGGGAAGGTCCCAATGCTGCAGCCCAGTATTTCTGCCAATTCTTCTAGGTTTTGTACCTCATTTACAAGGTAAATCACACTTTTGAGCATGTTAATGTGTAAACTTGAAACAACTTCAAAAAGAAGAAGAGTTAGATTTATATAGAGCACCTGATTTCTATTTGCCCCACAGAAAATCAGGGTGTCATCAGCGTATAGCAAGTGTGAGATGTTGACTGTGCAAGTCCTCCCCACATTAAAGCCATTCAGCCACTGCATTTGCTTTGCTTTGTCCAACATTCTGCTCAGTCCTTCCATTGCAAGTATGAATAGAAACGGTGAGAGAGGGTCACCCTGCCTCAAGCCTCTTTGAGGGGAAAAGAAACATGCTGGACTCCTATTAATCAAAATTGAATACTTTACGGTGGACATGCTGAATTTAATCCATTTGATCCATCTTTTCCCAAATCCTATCTGTCTGAGGATAGAAATGAGATATGACCAATTCACTTGAACAAAAGCTTTTTCAATGTCCAACTTGCATAGGATACCTGCACCACCTTGCTTCAATTGCCAATCAAGAACCTCCTTTGCTATCAATGAGGTATCTGTAATTTGTCTCCCCTTAATGAATGCATTCTGCCGGTTGACACCAGATTCCCCATCACTCTTTACAATCGTTCTGCAAGAACCTTAGCTATGATCTTATACACACTACCGATGAGACTAATTGACCTGTAGTCCCTTAATTCCATAGCCCCTTTTTTCTTTGGGATTAATGCAATGAAAGACGCATTATATGACCTGGCCATCCAACAATGCTGATGGTAGTGACTCATGGCTGCGAGGATGTCATGTTTGATGAATTCCCAAGAGTGCTGGTAAAAGGCCATAGTAAACCTATCTGGTCCTAGTGCCTTATCTGGTGCACTTGATTGTATATCTGCTAGTACCTCCTCTTCGTCAAAAGGTGCTTCGAGACCATTCTTCTCTTCTGTTGTAATGGTTGCTATGCCTTCAAAGTTTATAGAGGGTCTCCAATTCTCCTATTCTGTGTATAATTTTCCATAAAAATCCAGTATCTCTGCTTTTATAAGCTCTTTATCCTCTATAATTTCATTACCAACTAAGAGTCTGTCTATGCAATTTTTCCTTCTTTCTGAGTTTGCAATCTTTTGGAAATATTTAGTGTTTCTGTCACCTTCCTTAAGCCATTGACACCTTGATTTCTGCCTCCATGATATCTCTTCTGCTTTGGCTAGCTATTGAAGCTCCACTCTCAGGCTCATCATTTGATTGGACTCGATTAAAGTCAGTTGTCTACGTTCTCTCATTTGTTCGAGTGCCATTAGCTCATCAAGAGCCCTAGTTTTCCTGGTTTCTACCATCCCGAATTCTTCTTTGTTCCATCGGGTGATATCCTTCTTCAAGCTTTTTAACTTTTGCAAAAGTATGAAGTCTGCTCTACCAGAGAAACTGTAGCTCTGCCACCAGTTCTTCAGTTTGTCAACGAAACCTTCAGATTGCAACCACATGTTCTCAAACTTGAAATAAGAAGGGGTTGCATCCCAGTCCCCACTCTCCAATAAAATCGGCATGTGATATGAGATCACCTTGGGTAGAGCAATTTGTCTCACATCTTCAAATGAATCATTCCATTCGGGACAGATAAGAAACCTATCAATTCTAGAACTTGTAAGCAATTGTCACCTTTCGACCAGGTGTAATGAGCTCCTTGAAGGGGTAAATCCATGATATCAAGGTCCTGTATCATTTCAGAGAATGATCTCATAGCTCTAGATCTTCTGGTACAATTCAATCTCTCGCTTACAAACCTATAAACATTGAAGTCACCTCCTATGACCTAGAGGCCTTCCCATAATCCCCTCACACCTGCAATTTCATTCCATATCACCTCCCTCTCTGTATTAGAGTGAGGTCCATAAACACCTATGAAGCACCACCTAAACTCCTCTTGGGTGCTTTCAAGCATACACGAGATGAGTAGTAACCCTAATGAGCGTCTATTCTGTACCATTGCCTTTTGTCCCAAATCATTACAATCCCTCCCCTAGTTCCACTTGCCTTTAATTCAACCCAATCAGCCCACCTGTTACCCCATAATTGTTGAGTCAATCTGTTGGACCAGTCTTCAATCTTTGTTTCCTGCAGACATAAGATATCCACCCTCCATTTTTGAATGAGAGATTTAATAGTGCTCTTTTTCTCCGCCTCATTCAGCCCATTCACATTCAAACTTAGGATTTCAAGCTTCATCCAGAGAAGGATTTGTAGTGCCTACCCCTTGACCTACTGTCATGTTGCCCTTTTCAGTCATAGTAGATCCCACAGAGCCCTCTTTCTTTCCCCTTCTCCTTTAGTTTTCTTCCCTTCCAATTTTTGTTATGACTCCTGCTGTTGAATTTGAGCGTGTCTCCTTTGCTCCATTCGCAATATTAAACCTAAGAAATCATGCTCATTCCCGTCCGCATTAGTTCCAAAAGCCTTGCATGCCTTAACCATGATTATTTTAGTCCACTTCGAGGTCTTGATAATGGATGGTTTATCTGTGATGTGCTCATTTAGTGTGACGCCATGTAGTACCTCTAGCAGTCGAACATAATCAGAAACCTCCCAGACCTGCAAATTCCTTCTTAGAGTAACATTCCAAATGGGGCCATCCTTATTTTGAATGATTGTAGAGTCGGGATCACGTGCAATCTGAAACAGGTTAGGAAAGTCAGTCCTTAGGGCTGAATTCCCAAACCATTTATCCTTCCAAAATTTGATTTGTTGCCCATTCCTAAATGTAAGGTGGTAGTGTTCAGAGAATTCCTCCCACAATCTGCGTATGCACTTCCACACTCCCCCCATGGGGTGCTCTTGTGAGTTTAGTACACCAATTGCCTTGAGTTCCGTGCTTAGCATTGACCACCATCTTCCACAAAGGTTGCTCCTTTGTGTGTACCTCCAAAGCCACTTCTTCAGTAGGCATTTGTTGTGAATTGCCAGGTCCTTGATTCCCAATCCTCCTTGGTGTTTTGGGAGGATGACCTTTTTCCACTTCACCAAGTGAAACTTATGCTCAGTGCTATTCCCTTCCCAAAGGAAATTTCTCCTTATCCTGTCCAACTGATTTAACACTTTGCTGGGCATATGATGTAGTGACATGTAGTATGTGGGAATGCTGTCTAGGACACTATTGATTAATGTGAGTCTACCACCCATAGAAAGGTATTGCATCTGCCAGGAGGCTAATCTTCTCTCAAATTTCTCAATGACCCCGTTCCACATTGTTGAAGAGTTGTGCTTTGATCCCAAGATAGATTCTGGAATAATAATTGCAGTCTTGTATTCCCCTAAGATAGATTCGACTCTGATAAACCTCCATAGCTGTTGAAATTCTGTATTACTCTGAAAGTATAAGCTTGTATCTTCCTTCCCCATCTCCTGCACTTGTTACCAGTCTGTAGCGAAGCTTGAATCAGAGCTTCACATACCCCTCGAAGGTTACTCTCGTTAATCTTAATCTTGCTTGTGAATCTCCTGCTATGCTCTGTAATAACAAACCATCTATCAACTTCCTCATTAATTGAAAAGTTTTCTCGCTTGAAATAAAAGTGAGTCCCCAATCCATAGCTAGGCAAAAATAGGTGCTTCATGGGAAAAGGCTATGCCGGAGCTTTGGGGGGAAAAGAGGGGAGAGAGAGGAGAAACTTGGCACATTTCCCTATAGAGAGCTTTTTTTGCTGGAAGCATATCAATAGCATTTTTTAAAGCTGAAATTACCATCACGCGGATAACTATACCTTTTTAATACTACATTTTAACAGAAACGAATACGTTCTTATAATTTATTCTAAACAACCCGTCATTTGACTCAATTTGAGCAATGAGCTTCTTCAAGAAAATTTTCAAATAAGACCATGATACTTACACCCTGCAACATTGAGAAGAGCACTCAAAATCTATTAAAAAGATTCATAACCACCTCAAGTGGGCAACAATCTTCATACTTGGTTAATTAAAATAAGATATTATATAAATTATCTTTTACTCGAAACTATATCCAAATAAGGTTATAGGGACCTGAAATGAAAATAGTATACCAATTAGTTATTTAACAATATTTAGGTGGTGATGTATTGCTTGTACTATTGTACAATAACAAAAATACGATTAGTATAAATGTAACACAGGATTTAAACATCTTATTGAGACAGTATCCTAAAGATGGAGTGGTGCAATTTTATGCATCTGTTTATGTGAATGAGCATCGCTACCCCTCTAATTTGATATAAATGACAGAAGCGGATATCTTAGTTGTATTATGGTTTAAGATTTGGAGTTTAATAACACAAATTGAAAAATATAACAATGGATTTAAAGTTTAGATAATGGACATCTGTAGACAGCTGCTTCCTATATTTTTTGTTAAATGTTGTGGCACTAAAAAAGAGAGAGCATGAAGATTGAGGTTTAAGTTCTAATTAGTCCTCCTTGTTATCCATAAAGGATAACATATAAAGTATCTATATAACAATCTGGCAACTTAATGCTGCTGAGATTGAAGTTACCATGCTCGGCAATTATCAATTTATCATTTTATACGTTCTATCTCAGATATAAGACCTTACAAAAATAGAGGTTAGAAGACCATATCCAATTCCCAAATTTTGAAGGCAATGATTGACATATTGCAGAAGTATGTATACATTACATACAAGTGCATCCATCATCTGAAAGTATTTAATAGAAGCAAAAGAACATTCCTTTAATTGTGAGACCCCTACACAAGCCGACGCCCTTACTCATCTCAATAACTCCACAAACCTTTCACTCTCTCTCCCTCTCTTTGTGCTATGAAGGAGAAAAAGAAGTGGAAAATTCTCAGATATCCCAGCAGCTTCAACAACAACAACCCAGTATAATTCCACTAGTGGGGTCTGGGAGGGTAATGTGTACGCAGACCTTACCCCTACATTGGGGTAGAGAGCCTGTATCCAATAGACCCTCGGCTACCTCCCTCCAAGAATTTCCCACCTTGCTCTTGGGGTCTATGTTGCTCGGACTCTCCAAAAGTGTTGCCGCACCCGTGTCGGATCCTCCAAAAATGCACTAAATTTGGAGGATCCGACACGCACCCAACAACATTTTTGAAGAGTCCGAGTAACATAGCTTGGGGCGACTCGAACTCACAACCTCTTGGTTGGAAATGTAGGGTGCTCACCACTACAGCAACCCACTCTTGTCCAGATATCCTAGCAGCTTGCAGTGTCAAAAATAAATGTCCACACTGTCCACGATATAATGGTGCATGTGTTGGTTAACTTTTGTTTTAATTTTACATCTGAATTCTGACCTACACGGAAGAGCAAGAGGATGCATGTGAAATGGGTTTTTTTTTATACTGTATACATAGATGTCATGCACGTACACAAAGAACCTGGAATTCACATAACAAGCAAATTCATAAAAGAAAAGAAAAAGGTAGCAAACCTGAAGGATTAAACAACACAAATGAACACTGCGGGATGGCAAACTTGAGCCGAGGGCAAAGAGGTGCATATTTCTAAGGTATGCAACTGGAGTGAGAGGTTACAAGTTGTGGTGCACAAATCAGAGGACTCCGGGGTTAATTATCAGTAGGGATGCCGCATTCAATAAATCTGCCTCATTGGACCGTCAGAGGGAGAAAGCAATAGCAAAAACAAATCACGGCGTCAGTGACCGCATAGAGCTAGAAATAGAATCTCACTAGCTCAACCAATTAGTTCAGAAGTAGAGGAAGTGGAGGAGGTACAAAATATTGATCAAGATGATAAAGTTAATGCACATGTGCAACATCAACCATATAGCATTGCAACAGTCAAAGAGAAAGAGTGATCAACCGACCGCACAGTTTGCAAACATAGTTGATGAAAATCTTCTCGGATACACAAATTATGTGGGTTTTGCTTTGTAAGTTGTAGAGACTTGAGTGTAATAGCTATTTAGAAGCTATTTCGAGTGCAGAAGCAGATCGATGGATTGGTGTTATAGCTAAAGAGATTGGGTCTATTAAAAAGTTTTAGACATTGCCTAGACTTGAGATATGTGTGCAGTAATGGGTAGAGCCCTTACGAGTGCTGAGAGCAAGACAGAGAGACGTTGTTCCTGTTGACGAAGAGAATTCAAGTCAAGGGGAAGATTTATTATTTACGGCTTGAACTATTTTCTTGTACTTTTAGAAAATCAATAATCCCTATCGTTTGGAAAACACATTGTTCTAATAGATTTGAAAAAGAAATACTTATTGTCCTTGTCGGATTGAGAAAACCATGTGGGCCCTAGCAGACAATACCACACCATGTTAAGAGTATATGTGGGTAGGTTGAGCCCAACATCTGTACAGAGCCCAAGTTCGGCAGGACGAGCATGGCGATGGCGGAGTGATGGTGAGGGGCTCAATTTGCTTTACCGTTACGAGCTTGGAGAGGCGCACATAAGAAAAAGCTAGTTGCGGGCTTCGATTGTCATTATACTCTGACGATGTGGGTGGCACACAGTGCATCTCGTGGGAGACCCGTGGATCGTGATGGGCCACGTGGAACCTAGTTCGAGGGAGAGATTGTTGGGTGTGTGAGTCCCACATTGGTAGCCGAAAGGATTAGGAGCCTACATATAAAGTATAGAGATCTCTTAATGGTGTAAGGGCTTTTGGAAAAAATCGAGCGGATTTGGCTCAAAGCAGATAATATCACACCATTTAGAAGTATCTTCAGGCTGGTTGAGCCCAACAACTGGTATTAGATCCCAGGTTCGGCGGGGCGAATATGGTGATAGTGGAGTGATGGCGTGGGGCTCGGTTTGCTTACCGTTACAAGCTTGGAGATGCACACACAAGAAGAAGCTAGTTGCGGGCTTCTCTTGCATAATAGTTTAACAATGAGAGTGGCACACATTGGCTCGTAGATTGTGGCAACGGACCAAGTGGAACTAAGCTTGAGGGGAAGATTGTTGGGTGTGCAAACAACGTCCCACATTGGTAACTTTGAAAGATTGGGAGCCTACATAGTTGTTGGGCTAAACCAGCCCAGATACTCTTACATGTGTGATATTATCGATTTTGAGTTTAGCCAAAGGGAACAATATCACACTATGTAACACTATTTATGGGCTGGTTTAGCCCAACATGAACAAAATTGAATACCAGAGAAAAGATAGATAGCAAAATGAAAAGGAACAAACAAAGAAAATACCAGACATATCGGAACGAAAGGTAAATAGGTGGCCATTAAGTGAAACTGGTGAAAGAGATACATAGGTAGGCCGTAGGAGTGAAATAAAGATAAAACAGGGGGGGAAAGCACATCACTGACCTAAATGGTAGTTTTGCCCTTGGTCGACCAACTTGGCTCTTCAACAGAAAAGTTTGGAATCTCAGGTAACTTGAGAAGCTGCAGGGATATTTACGTCAAATAACATTTGATCAAACTCTGGACAATTGTTGGCTTGGTAGTTTTGCCCTTGGTCGACCAACTTGGCTCTTCAACAGAAAAGTTTGGAATCTCAGGTAACTTGAGAAGCTGCAGGGATATTTACGTCAAATAACATTTGATCAAACTCTGGACAATTGTTGGCTTTTTGCCAAATCAAATCTGGTGAGAATCTCAAATAGTCCCATGAATCACTATACAAACCAAGAATATAGTATTTCAGTGAGGGCCAGATCATGAAGTACTAGATAATGATCCGGAAACACAATAAGAAGTTATACAAGATTTGTCGAAGATAAGATTTATGATAGTTTTGATCCTCTATGTTATTACAAACCTGAAAACAGACGGAGGAAGATAAAGCAAGAGAGCAAGGCCTTGCACATTGGTACGCACTGCCATTACCAAAAAAAAAAAGTGGGGGAGAAACAAGCAGTCAAGATTTATCATACTACACCCATTACATCACTGCAAAAAGGACTTTTGAAATGCCATGTATTTACCCCAACAAAAATCAATGGTGCCATTGTATGATCTGTATATTCAACAGACAACTATAAGGAGTAGAGGCGGGTGCACGATGAAATATATTGATTATTACCATAGAAAGGAACCCGAGTTCTCTCATGCATATATTTCCAACAAACATAAATTGCTAACCAACAGAAAGCGACTTTTAGTACCTGAAACACCAAATAAACAACAAACGTTACAGGAAAATTGTAGCACCCCATGAAACGAGAAATACCTATAAAATACACACACGTGAAGACTATGTATTTATTGGTACTTACCAAAGGAAGGAACCAGACTCTCATTCATATTCGCGCCAACCAACCATCAATGGTGACCAACAAATAGTAACGAAAACTGCTTCACAGCACAGAATGAGGAATATATTATACAAAACACGTGACACGCCAAATTTATTCAATTGATTAATAAATTTAATATACTCGTAAATCCTGGTTAACAGTAGAGAGATAGTGACAATCAAATAAATACACTGGTGTTTGAATGATGGTTCCATCAATCATACCAATAACAGAATAAATAAGCAAGGGATTTTTAAATCACACCATCACCCGCAATTTCTTTCCCTATTAGTAACCTGAATCATCCAGATGAAAATGATTTATATACACCAGTGTACAACCAATCCAGCAGAACACCCCACCCACCACCCCCCCCCCACCTCCTCCAAAAACGAAAACGAAAACG
>NW_017670748.1:79194-106226 GCF_001879085.1 Nicotiana attenuata
TCAAAAGAAAAGAAAAGAAAAGAATATCAGTAGCACTTTCCCTTACCCCCTCCCCTGATTTAATGAAAAAATTAAAAATCAATATGCCAAATACACGCTGCTGCCTTATCCTCAACTGAAAATAATAAATGTCAAATGTCTAAAAAGCTAAACCTACCATTCTTGATCTTAGCAAACCAGACAATACATTAACCAGATAAGAAAAAGAAAAAAAAGGTCCAACAAATATGCTGAACTCATGCAAGAAGCACCGAATATTTTAGAAATTAAATATATTACTAAACGAGATAATAGATTATCAAAAAAATAAATTACCAACAAGAAAGTACTATATAAGTAACAAATAACATTCTAACAAGCAAGAAGCTTTCTAGTCAATCCATTTAAGTAACTACCCTCCACATCATAAGATTCATTATCAAGAGTCCAGCCATTGAGTAAACCAGGAAATATCACAGAGCACAATCACTTCCATTAAAAATCTAAAAGTGCATCAATGTAATATATTTGGCATGTCTTCTCTACATAATCCAAACCCAATTAACCAACAGGAATAGATTCTACACATTATTTTACTAGTCGGAATGTGTACGATCACAAAGGGTGGGCTTGATGGTCAAGGGTATAATTTATGGACAATCCTGAGGTCAAAGATTGCTTTTTCAACACTTCGGGCCAAGGTTTTGCCCATCAATCCCCCCTGTAACTAACAAACAACTACACTTCAACCCCTGGCAAGTTGAGATCGGCTATGTAAATTCTCAGTGTCCATGCCGATACATTTTAGCCTGTCTTATCTTGTAATGCGAGGATTCACTATATTGACCAGTTTGCTGGTTGTCTACTTAGGACCAGTCAATGTGAGCAAGCTCACACAGGTGGAGTTTCCCTTTGTAACCACAGGGAAATAAAAAGGTGCTTTTATGACTAAGAAAGATCTTGACTTCAGGAGCAATAGATATGTTGTATGCATTGCAACAGCTGGACTGCATAGAAAAAAACTGACAGATGTTAATGAAGTCAAACTCTACCTGCAATATGAAATACAAAACCAAAAACAAATTGTAAGGGGTCGTTTGGTAGGGTGTATAAGAATAATGCTAAATAGGGTGTATTAGCAATGCTAATATTAATTATGCTTGCATTAGTTATGCTGGAATTAGTTATGTTGACATATTTCTTATCCATTTGGTTTGATGTATTAAAGCACTGCACAATTTCTAACAAAATTGTTTGTTTACAAAAATACCCTCATAACCAGTCCATCACTTTATCTTTTTAAAAGAAACATATGTTGAGGAATGTTTTTATATGAAAAACGNACTAAATATTTATTTATAAAAAAGAAAATATGCTAAGTATTTATTTATTTACTAGGGATATAATTTTATTTCTCACTTTCTTGGATTATTTCAAACTTGCATTAATATAATAGCATATTTTAATCAATCATAAATTTTGAAGGACAATGTTGTCTTTAACTAAGCTAATGCATGCATTAAAACCCATTGCATTTTTAATATCATAGTTTCATATGCATTAGTTATGCATAGGATAATACCAAATAGGGTGTATAACTAATGCTGCATAACTAATGCATAGGTTCAAAAAGTGCACCAAACAAGGTATTATGAATACACAAAGCTAATGCATGCATTATTTTATCTAATGCATCCTACCAAATGACCCCTAAATGTGATTCCCAGATAATAAATATCTGCAGACTGCAGCCCAGAAATTAAGAAGCAAAGTTAGAATAACAACAATTGAATATAACAGACTCAACCACCTTTAACCGTTCTACATCACAGCCATTCTACATATTCAGCCATTCTACATCCACAGCAATAGAATATAACACACGCAACCACCTAGTTAAGCAACAAAACACAGATAAAAATTTAATTCCCAAATCCCAAGTCAAAAGGATTGGCTCATAAGTTGAAGGTCAACTACAAAAAGTATCTTCTAGACAATAGATATGAGAATCATGCTCAGATTCTCAGGCTGAATAGCTCAATGTCCAAAGATCGGACATTTCGCAGCAAGCAATAAATTACAACCTTGTGCAGACAATCCATACAAGAAAATCAAAAAGTTCAACACATTGAAAACAAAATACAAGAAAATATCATTTTATACCACCAAAGGAGCAGCTAAAAAGATGCAGGTCCAACATTTACCCATATGAATGTAGAGACAAACAGGATATACAAGTGTGCATGCCCACATAGACTGTCAACAATTGAACAGATCATCAAAACAACAAACAACAAGTAGAACTCAGTCCCAATAAAGTGGGGTCGGCTATATGAATCCTTCTAACCATGTTTTTCCATTTAATTTCATCTCGGGCGGAAAAACAAGAATGTCGCACTTGGAAAAAGAGGAAGATGCATGTTTGAGGAATCGAATCCATGACCTTGGATTTTCCAAGAAACCAGCGTGACCACCTTGACTGGATGAGGGAAAGTAAAAGCAAAGAAATATTAAAAGATCATGTTTGGTGGAAGGGAGGGAAACGAAATGGAGGAGAAAGTAAAGGGAAGTTAATCAGTTATTTATTGCTTTTTCCTGGTTTTTTATTTTGTAAGTTTTAAATCTTTCCAGACATATGACATTTTTCCAAGTTGAATTGAGACGTCGTTATGCTAAGCCTTGAACACTGGCCAAAGATTTTTAGTAGCTCATGAAATATAAATTAAAAAAAAGAGACTATGTGCACAAAATCACTTCTAAGCTGGCTATACTAGAAGAAGGCAAACTAAGGTAGAAAGTAATGCCTGCCCAACACAAAACTATCTCTTCCAGTACAAGTAGGATGAAGGATGAGCAACTGCAGCAGATGGGACATGATCTGCTCGTGAGCCACTGCTTCGGTGTAGTTCACTTGCTGGAACAGTATCAGCAAACTGATATGGTGCAGGTATGGTGTTTGGCAACCCTATAGAGCCTTCCAAGTATGGTGGAGGCCTGTAAGCGTCACCAGCTATGGTGTTTGGCAACCCCGCAGAGCCTCCCAAGTATGGTGGTGGTCTATTGGCATCACCAGATATGGTGTTTGGAAACGCCTTAGAGCTTTCCATATATGGTGTTGGCCTATAAGCATCACCGGGTGTAGTGCTTGGCAATCCCGTAGAGCTTGAGCCTTCCAAGTAGGAGGATGGCCTATAAGCATAGCTGTGGGAGGCCAGTTTGTCATACATGGCTGCATCACCATGCGATCCATATAACTGACCAATATGACTTCCTATTTGCCCGGGTGTATGATCAACACCTGAACCTCCTTGCACTGGTTTACCTGCACCAGCGCCATCCATGGCCACAACACCTCCCACAGGTCCTGCCAGTGAGCCAACAACATTTTCGTGTATTGAGCCTGTAACAGTTCCATGCAATACAGATGGGGATTGAGAATAACCATAATTGTGGCCAGCAGTTCCACCACCCCCTAATAAGGTGTTATTGCTATCATCAACATGATTAACAACTCTTTGTTGTTGTGGTGGCCATGGATTTGGATTCGGAAAATGTGAGTGTCTCATTTCTTTGTTGCTGAAACTACCAGAAGACGACGACTCAATCTCATCATTTTTTCTCTTTTGTGCCATCTTCTGATCACCTATACGCATAGTCAATTCAGCAAGTTCTTTCTCACCTATATGCTTATTTAACTCAGCAATTTCTTTCTCCAAGTTCATAATTCTCATATCGATTTGCCACCCAGGAAGGAGTTTTGTAGGATCAATCTTGTGATGTCCCAAACATTCGCTGACAGATTTCAGATGAGACAAATGCTTCTTTTTAACTGAACGCACAGTAATACCTTGTTCGAGTCCCTTAGTTTTGTTCAATAATGACACTTCAGAGTTATGTAAAAATGATGTCAAGTGTCTGCGAGGGTTAAATCTCTCCTCCATTCCAAAAGTATAGGCAATGTCAAGGGCCTCAACTACTATATTTTGCTTCAACATCCACCCAATTATTTCTGGGATCTTTTCCATGAGAACACTTGATCTCCTGAGGGCACCAGAAATCACCCAGGCATCACTAACCGTAACCAAATATCTGATATCCAGATTTGTAAATGCTTGTGGGATCCCGAAACACCCAATGAGCAACAACAAACCTCGGGCATCCATTTCGTGAGCCTTTATTACACCTCCTTGGTAAATCATTCTCTCCCGCCATGCTAAAGCTGCCTGCTCCGCGTCTTCCTTGGCCCCTTTGTCATTCTCAATAGCAGCCAATAACAAGCACTCCAAAGTCAATACAGAAGCTAATGATCTTGAGCTATTAACATACCTTTCGCTTCCCCCCTTGTTAATACATTCCAATACAAGCCTAGCAGGATTGGGCGAGAGTTTCAATGCCTTAGGGACTTGTTCACGGAGGCCATTTATATCTGAGAGATGCGTTATCATGTATTCCTTCAGACCAATGCTGTTCATCGTTTCGCACAGGATTTCCAGCTCTGAACGACAAGGGGATTTCGCCTCCTCCTCCTCCTCCTCCTCCTCCTCTTCCCCTTCCTCTTCATCGTTATCTTCATCTTCATCTTCATCTTCATTTTCATCTTCCACCTCAGAGGGGTCAGATTCACAAGATGGCTCTGGTTCTGGCTGTGGGGCTGGGAGTGCCGCTGCTGACGGAGTGTTATTCGTTGACTGTTCATTGTTTCGCAGTAGTAGCATAGAGGAGACGATTGAGGTCCGGACGGAATCAATGTGCTGTTCTAGCTCAGTCAAGCATCGCTGGAACACGGAGAGGCCGTCAGAGAGTTTGCGGAGATTAACAATCATCGATTCCTTGGAATGTGTTGGTTGTAATTCCGAGTCTGGAGGCTCTGACGGCGTCTTAGCACCGGCGGCAGCGGCGGCGGAATCCGCTGGTTTTTCCATCTTATTCATCGGAGTAGAAGTGGAGAACCAGAAAAATTGACCACAGAGAAGACGGGACTAGGGAGGAAATGACAAAATGGGTCCTTTTAACTACTGGGGGTGTTTAAAACTGTCCTTTCATTTCTTTTTCAACAGCTTATAGTCCTTGAGTAAAATAAAGTTACATTTCTAGGGGTAGTTTGGTTCATGGGACAAGCGATCACAATTCTATTACCTTTTTAGCCAAAAATGTTTTTTCTACAAAAATATTTATTTCTAAAGTTAAGGTGTTTGTCCTAATTTTTAGAAAGAAAAAATATATTTTTGAGTAGAAGTAGAAACTGTTCTTGAGAAGCAGAAAAACATATTTTCTCCGTAAAAGAACGTTTTTGAAAAGTATTTTTGAGGAAAATACCCTTAAAAGTATTTTTAAAAGTTTGGTCAAACATTAATTGTTACTTAAATGTGTTTTTCAAATTGATAAGCCAAACATAATTTGTTTCTCAGCAAAAGTACTTTTTTGAAAAACCCGTTTAAGAAAAACACTTTTCAAAATAAATTAATTTTTGAAGCATGACCAAATAAACTATAATTGTGAGTTATTTTATTTCATGTCATGTATAACTTTTTATTCTGGAATTAGTAATATGGTGATTGTTTATACAACAATAGTGGTATTATTTCTACGGAAAAGGCCAAAAATTATCCTTATCGTTTGCTAAATGGTTTATAAATACCCTCCGTCCATCTATCCGTCCAAAAAAAAACACGACGTTAATTCTATTAACAAAATTAACCCGCGACTAACGGCAGAACTGGTGGGCCTACATTCAATGACGTGTCATTTTTCTACTGGGCCACGTGACAATCTCTGACTGAAACAAAAATGAATATTGTTTCGATCCACTTAACTGACCCGACCCAATGGCTTCCCATTTTTTGGATCTTCTTCGTGATTTCACCACCATTCTCGACTGGGCGGCCCTTCAATTTCCTTACAGTTGAGCATTTTCAGCAAATGAACCCAGCACAACACTATCACCACCACTATTTCCTACATCTTTACCAACAATTTCTTCCTCCTTGGCCCTAATTCCAAATACATCAAAGAGAATTAAATTTTAGCTGCAAAAATCGCACTTTGCACCATTAGATATTTATAATTTCTCTGTCAATCAACAAAACACGACCCATTTAACTATGATGAGAATAAGTTTCTCTCTTTCTTTAAAAAAAATCAAATACCCGAACAACTCAAAATACTCCAAAAGAGGAGGCATTCTGCAAAAACCATAATTCCAAAATCTTTAGAGCAGAAAGAACTAAATTTCCACTGCAAAAACTCCAATTTCTCTGTCAATTCAACAAAACACAACCCATTTCACTATTTTGACAATAAATTTACCTCTTTCCTTAAACAACTCAAAATACTCAAAAAAGGTAATTATTCTCAAAACCCAACATCAACAGAAACTCTCAATAGCAGAGAAAGTAACAACTAGGACAAAAGAAGATTACATTTTTTACTTCGTCAACCATTTTTACCTCCTCAGTAAATCAAGAAAAAACCCTAAATCTCTACAGCAAGAGAAAACACAAATTCCACAAGAAAATATCCCCATATTCCAACAAAAAAGAAAAGGGGAGATGCGTATAATTACCAATGCCAGGCTTGGGTGAAATCAAGAAGAAGATCGGAAAAATGGGGAAGCCATTGGGTCGGGTCAGCTAAGTGGGTCGAAATAATATTTATTTTTGTTCCAGTCAGAGATTGCCACGTGATCCGGTAGAAAAATAACACGTCATTAAATGTAGGCCTGCTAATTCTGCCGTTAATCGCGGGATAATTTTGTTAATAAAATATGTTGTATATTTTTTTGGACGGATAGATAAACGGAAGGTATTTTTAAACCATTTAGCAAACGATAGGATTTTGGCCCTTTCCATTATTTCTATACACGCTTAATGTGGGATAATAATGTTGAGAGTACTAATCTATATTTATATATAATATAGCGATTTTAAGTGCTGACATGGCACCTCCCTTTGCTTAGGAATCATATTTACCTTTTTTTGTGATTTTTTTGCTTATTTTCCTCAGTGTTACATTTATTTACTATGTACAAAAAAATTGAAAAGACGTTTCTTTTATGTTTTAACGGATGTCTCCTGAAAGGTCACTTCTGCTCCATCTCTTCTTCTTTCTCTCTGAGCGTCAGTTTCCACTAAAGGTGTTAATCGGGCCGGGCTGACCCGCTAACAGCCCGGTTCAACCCGGGTCAGCCCGGTCCAGCCCGTTACTGTAGCAAAAAAAGCGGGTTGGGACGGGTTGGGCGGGGGGCGGGCTACAAACGTTAATTTTTTTTTAAACGGGTGACCGAACCCGCTACAACCCGTTAACCCGTAATATAATTTTTTTTTTATTTATTAAAATCTGACCGTTGCCAACGGTCAAATACCAAAAAAGACCGTTGGCCAACGGGTTTTTCTGCCCCAACAGCCACTTTTTTCTTCTTTATTTATATTTTAACCCCCGACCCCTTATAATTTGTAAATTGCAATTGTAGCCTTTTAAAAACTATAAATACCCCCCTTTCTTCTTCATTATTCCTCACAATTCAATTCATTTTCTCTCTAATTCTCTCTCAATTCTCTCTTGATAATATTCCCAATTACTCATTATTTCAAGCTTTCAACTTTCAAGTTTCATCAAATATTTAGCTTTGTCATTACAAAAGTATTATTATCATAAATTTCTAATTCAATTATTCAAGTGAAGTGTGGCATCAATTATCAAGTATCAAGTTATCAATTGAAGTTTGAGTTTCTACTTTCTATATCAAATTTAGTGCGGCATTCAGAATCCCGGTACACTCGTTCCATCCCTTTCTCTTTATTATTTAGAATTTTTATTTGAATTTTTTATTTTAAATTACATAATGGATTTACTTAGAGCGGCCAAAAAAGCTTGCACTACTAGTAGAGGTGGTAGTAAGAAAAATTCCAAAAGAATAAGAGGTGGTTCTTCTTCTAGTAGTTTTACACATGTTTCTGAAAGTTCACCCGAAAATGTAAATGTAGATTATGAGCTACTTCAAGAAAATTATGGTATTGATGATGATTTAGATGATATTTTAAATGATATTCCATCACCCGATAATCTTGAAACACCACCACCTACACCCGGTAATGCTAGTCAAACACAAAATATTAGGGGTGAAAGTGCAAGTAAGCCTCCTTTGCCTATTAAAAAGAATCGAAGATTAAGAAGTAAGTGTTGGAATTTTTTTGACAGACTAGAAAATGAGAAAAATTATGTAAAATGTAAAATATGTAAGGAAGTTTATAAACATGAGCCCGGTAACAAATTTGGAAGATGATGATAATGTTCAAGATTATTTGATTTGGTCTACACTAGGAGAGCATCAACAAACCAGTAGCCGGAATATTGATGAACTCCAATTCTACTTGCAAAAGTCACCGGAGCCCCTCACAAAGGATTTTCTACCTCTGAGTTGTGGAGGAGCAACTCAAATTAGTTTCCTGTTCTTTCGGCCATGGCTCGAGACGTTCTAAATGTGCCTATTTCAACAGTCGCATCAGAGAGCGCATTTAGCCAAGCAAGACAGCAGCTAGGAGATACCCGTCATTCATTGGGCAGCAACGCTTTGGAAGTTCTAGTGTGCTTCAGAGATTGGATTAGATCAGAACGGCGAAATCAAGGGCGTGACGAGGTAGATGAAGAGGAAGACTAAGAAATTGGAGATATAATGGTTTATGGTACCGATTATAATACCGGAAACCAAGAACCTCACATTGACATGGAAGAGCTTTCAAAGATGATGCAAAACATATGATTTACTATTTCTTCTTTTTTTTAAACTTTTAATTTGCAAGTTCAAAAATTTTAAAAATCAAAAAAGAACTTGCAAATTAATTTGAAGTATTATATTATTCAATAAAAATATCAAAGTTACTTAAATATTGTGATTTTTTTATATTGCATATTAGTCTTATTCAATATTTTTTATATAGACACTTACTTTCTATTTTCAAATTTAGAATTTTTTAGTTTGTTTTTTTAATTCTAACCCTTAAAAGTTCAATTCTAATCTTTAATTTTAACCCTTAAAAGTTTCAATAACATTGAAAAAGAAAAATATAACTTAATTTAAAAAAAAAAATTATATATAGCCCGACCCGCCCGAGCCCGTTAAACCCGCACCCGTACGGGCCCTATAGAACCCGAAAAATCCCAGCCCGACACCAACCCGTTAACCCCAGACCGATAACAACCCGCCCCGAACCCGTACGGGCTGACGTTTTTTTTGTCCAGCCCGTCCCAGCCCGCCCGATTAACACCTTTAGTTTCCACCCTACTGACAAAACCAAACGCCTCCATCTCTTATTCTCTATACACAAATCTGAAACAATCAATCTCCATGGAACGGGTGCTGAAACCTGTGATAACAATGTATCTCAATGTAACGGTTTTCTCACCTTATCTAATTGCTCTATGTTGAAGGTGTCACGTGAGTGGAGTGACAGTTGGATCCTAGTTGGAGAAGAGTTAGTTAGAGTAGTTATTAATTAAGTAATTAGAAAGGTAGTTAGGTCGGTTATACTCTGTATAAGTATGTGTATAGTGTATTGTTCAATACAACAGTAAAACTTCATTTCCTCTCTGCTCCTCTCAGTCATGTAAAACTTTCCACAGAAGCATTCATGGCAGACACTCAACATGGTATCGGAGCTCAACACGATAGTCACGCTCGTCTGATTTTCCCTTTGATTTCATATGAACGAAGCTTCTCCTTTTTCTTCTCTTTCGTCTCCTTCCCTTGGAAATATCGTATCGACAATGGCGACAGAGAAAATCGATCACACTCATTCTTTGTTTGTTCATCCTTCAGATACTCCAAGATCCGTGTTAGTTCCAGTCCAGCTCATAGGTTCTGAAAACTACGGGATATGGTGGAGGTCGATGAGAATTACTGTCACGACCCAAATCTCGCTCCGTAAGACGTCGTGACGGCACCTAGTCTCTACAACTAGGTAAGCCTAACAAATTGCGAAATAACAGAAATGAAAACAGAATTTAACAACTAGACTGCAACAGATACCTATAAAATGATAAAATGCCGCTCGGCATGTACAAGTAACCCAACACTCGAGTATACACAGTATTCCCAAAACCCAGTAATCATAAGTCGCAAGCTATAGAAGAAAAACTAAGTATCTCTATACACCAGAGTCTAAGAAAAATAGGGGAAGTAAACGACATAGCAGGGAATAGAGGAGGACTCCGAGGTTTGCGAACACGGGCAAATATACCTTGAAGTCTCCATAATCTCACTGCTCACTGATAACGAGGCTGATAAGAAGTACTTGGATCTGCACACAAAACATATGCAGAAAAGTAGTATGAGTACACCATAATGGTACCTAGTAAGTGCCAAGCCTAACCTCGGTCGAGTAGTAACGAGGTCAGGTCAGGGCCCTACTGGTATGTAATAAATAAGGCAGAAAAATATAGCAATGTAATAAGAAACTGGAAATTTAATAAGAGAAAACCACAGAAAAATAGCAGCACAACACACAGGGATAAACAACAGGGGCGCTCCCGAGATACCGTCTCGTAGTCCCAAAAGTAAATGCTCAACAGGGGATCTCCCGAAATACCGTCTAGTAGTCCCAAAAGTAAATATGCAAGGAGATCTCCCGAGGTACCGCCTCGTAGTTTGAAAAGTAAATGTGCAGGGGATCTCCCGAGGTACCGCCTTGTAGTCCCAAAAGTAAATATGCTGGGGGATCTCCCGAGGTACCGCCTCGTAGTTCCAAAAGTAAACACACAGCTCGAAACCGATGAATACAATAATTAACAGCAAAAATGCTACAATTAAGACTGATACAGATCAAGGAAAAACAGGAAATCAACTAAACATGTTGCACAGATTTCAACTAAGCATTTAAGACACGTAAACATGCGATATTAGGATAAACAGAATAACTACACATGCCGGTATAACCCAATTAAGATGTAACAGGTTACTACTCAGTAAAAATCAGATTTTACAACAATTAGCCCGTCTATGCACTCGTCACCTCGCGTACACGGCACTCACATATCACAGAAATATCACAACAGTACCAAATCCTAAGGGGAGGAACATTTCCTCCACACAAGGTTAGGCAAGCCACTTACCTCGAACCAAGCTCAATCGATCAGTAAGAATGCCTTTTCCACGATTTTCCGACTCCGAATGGCCCAAATCTAGCCAAAAGCAATTACATACAATAAATATAACTATAAGAAACTAATCTAATTAATGAAATCAAGACAAGAAATTAGAAAATCGCTCCAAAAAGTCGATCCGGGCCCCCATCTCGAAATCGGGTAAAAGTCACAAAATACAAACACCCATTCAACCATGAGTTCACTCGTACCAAAATTACTCAAATTCGATATCAAAATCCCAATCAAAACTCAAAAATTTGGTTGAAGAACTTTCCAACTTTTTCCCCAATTTTCTCAACCCAAATCCTTAATTAGATGATGAAATCAACTATAGATTAGTGGAATATAACCATAAATGAGTTAAGAATCGTTACCTAGTAGCTTCCTCCGAGAATCCTTCGAATTATCGCCCAAAGCCGAGCTCTCAAAGTCCCAAAGTGTAAATGAGATCAAACCCTCGTAATTCCCCTTTTTTTGCCCAGCGATCTCACTTCTGCGAGGAATCCACCGCACCTGCATTTCTGCACCTGTGGAAAAACCATCGCAGGTGTGGACTTCACTTAAGTCCTCAAAAATCGCTTATGCGATCAAGGGCCGCTTCTGCGCGGGCGCTTCTGCGTTCCTTTCTCCGCTCCTGCGAGTCCGTTTCTGTGAGACTTTGACCGCTTCTGTGGTCCCAACTGGGCAGGCCCATAATCGCTTCTGCGGCTCGATTTCTGCTTCTACAGTGCCGCACCTACGGCCCAAAGTGCAGGTGCGATTACACCAGGTGCGACAACTTTAGTCAATCCAACGCATTTCCAAATGATCTGATAACAACCCAAAATCAACCCGAAGCCCCCGGGGCCTCAACTGAACACACCAAGTCCTAAAACATCATATAAACTTAGTCGAGCCCTCAAATCACATCAAACAATAACAAAAATATGAATCACACTCCAATTCAAACTTAATGAACTTTGAAACTTCAAACTTTTACAACCGATGCCGAAACCTATCAAATCACGTTCGGTTGACCTCAAATTTTTCACACAAGTCATATTCAACATTAAAGACATACTCCAACTTCCGGAATAGGAATCCGACCCCTATATCAAAAAGTCCACTTCCGATCAAACTTCCCAAAAATTCAACTTTCGCCATTTCAATCCTAATTCAGCTACAAACCTCCAATTTACTATCCGTACACGCTCCTAAGTCCAAAATCACTCAACGGGGCTAACAGAACTGACGAAACTCCATTTCGGAGTCGTCTTCACACAGTTCCAACTACGGTCAAGATCCTAGAACTTAAGTTTCGGTTTTAGGGAGTAAGTGTTCCAAATCACCCCGAAACCAAAAACAAAATCTCCAGGCAAGTCACATAAGCAGAAAAAGATACGGGGAAAGCAGTAAATAGGGGATCGGGGCTATTACTCTCAAAACGACCGGCAGGGTCGTTACACTTGCACTTCAGGCAAAACGGAAGCTAGGGTTCTTCACTGATACATGTAACAAGGATCAATTTAGGCCAGAGTTACATGAAGACTGGGAAACATATAATGCGATTGTGCTCTCGTGGATCACGAACACAGTGTCTCTAGATTTAATTAGTGGAATTGTGTATGCTTTTAATGCTCACTTAGTTTGGGAAGATCTAAAAGAGAGGTTAGATAAGGTGAATAGGATGAGGATTTTTCAGCTAAATCGCAAAATTACTATGATTTCTCAAGGAATAGATTCAGTATCCATGTATTTTACGGAATTGAAGGAACTCTGGGCTGAGTATGATGCGATGGTACCTTCAACAAATTCGAAGGAATACACAGATCATCTTCAGCGGCAGAGGATGCTACAGTTTTTAAGTGGATTGAATGATTCATATGTTGACTAATTCTTCAAAACATTTCAGTTGCACATGATTTGGTCGTGACTCCTTTTTAGCAGTAGTGGACTTATGTTTTACTTGTTTTTGTTTTCTTGTTAGTTTTACAGCATTATCACTTAATAGTGGACCATGTTTTCCACTTTTTCTCATGTTCTCCATTATCTATTAGTTGCTTTTTTTTAGACTTAGCAGTTAAATTTTAAGCCTATAAAAGGCAGTAGGTGTTCTTGTTTTCAAGTGATGTGAATCGAGCAGTAAAAAAGCTTTCTTTCGTATATCTCTTTTATAGCTTCTGCCTTTGTTTCCAACATCTTTGGTATCAGAGCAATTAGAAAAAGAAGTGGGTTACAACATAAATCTTCTTCTTTTCTATTTCCAGGTCTCACTCTAACTCCTATGCACCGAATAGTTAAGTTAGAGAGAAAGTTCTAAACACAAACCAAAGACAAAAATGGCAGCAAATTCAAACTCTAACACTAACTCCCAACATCTTCCAATTTTCAAAGGGGTGAATTATCATTTTTGGAGTCTTAAGATGAAGACTCTCTTAAAGTCTCAGGAATTATGGGACTTGGTGGAGAATGGATTTCCAGACCCGGATGAAGGCCACGCACAACGGCTGCGGGAAAATCGCAAGAAGGATTCGAAGGCACTGTTTCTGATTCAACAAGCCCTTGATGATGATATCTTCCCGCAAATTTCAGCAGCCGAGACTTCCCATGAAGCTTGGGAAATTTGCAGCAGGAGTATATGGGAGATAAGAAGGTAATTGCAGTAAAATTGCAAACTTTGCGTCGTGATTTTGAAACTTTGAGCATGAAAAATAATGAATCGGTGCAAGATTATATGTCTAGAGTCTCTTCCATTGTTAATCTCATGAAATCTTATGGGGAGATTGTAAGTGATGAAATTGTCGTAGCGAAGGTGTTGAGGTCTTTAACCAATAAATTTGAGCATGTGGTTGCTGCAATTGAAGAATCCAAAGATTTATCTGATTATTCATTTGATGAATTAATGGGTTCCTTGCTAGCACATGAAGATAGGTTAAACAGGTCTCATGAGAAAATTGAAGAAAAAGCATTCCAGGTGAAAGAGGAGGCATCTTTCTCCAGAGAAAAATCTGCAATTTTTTCTGGCAGAGGTAGAGGAAGAGGTGGATTTCGTGGTCGAGGTCGAGGACGCGGTAGAGGCAGAGGTCAATTTACTGAGACACGTCGGCCCAAGAATGACATGCAATACCGATATTGCAAGAAGTACGGTCGTATTGAAGCATATTGCTGGACTAAGCAAAAAAATGAGCACAAGCATGCAAATTTCTCAGAGAAAGTAGAGGAAGAAAGTAAGTTGTTCATGGCTCATTCTCCAATTTCTAACTCTTCTGATGGTGTTTGGTTCATTGATAGTGGATGCTCGAACCATATGTCTGGCACAAGGTCTTTGTTTAGAGACCTCGATGAGTCACAGAAGAGTGAAGTTCGACTTGGTGATGACAAGCAAGTTCGAGCTGAAGGCAAAGGTACCATAGCCATAAAGACAATACAGGGTAATGTAAAACTTCTCTGTAATGTGCAATTTGTTCCTAGTTTGGCTCATAATTTACCGAGTGTTGGACAATTGATGGCTAGTGGTTACTCTATTTTGTTTGATAATGGAGAATGTATAGTTAGTGATAAAAAATTTGGTCAGACTATTGCAGTTGTGCCTGTGACACAGAACAACATGTTTCCCCTTAATGTTTCAAATGTTGTGAAAAATGCTTTAGTTGCTAAAGGTGTTAATGAAACTCAGCTTTGGCATCTTTGCTATGGCCATTTAAATATTAATGGGCTAAAATTGTTGACTAAGAAGAATATGGTTGTTGGGTTACCAGAAATTGGGGAGCTTGATTTGTGTGAAAGTTGTATTTTTGGGAAACAAAGTAGAAAATCCTTTCAAGTAGGACAATCATGGAGGGCTACATGTTGTCTTGAGCTTGTAGATGCTGACTTGTGTGGACCAATGAAGACTGAGTCGCTTGGTGGGAGTCGGTACTTTCTGCTATTTACCGATGATTATAGTCGTATGAGTTGGGTTTACTTTTTGAAATTTAAATCAGAAGCTTTTGAGAATTTCAGAAATTTCAAGGCACTCGTGGAGAAGCAATCAGGCTGCAACATAAAGATTCTTCGCACAGATTGTGGTGGTGAATTTTTATCTAATGATTTTAATTTATTTTGTGAAGAGAATGGAATTCGCAGGGAGCTTACAGCACCGTACACACCACAACAAAATGGAGTTGCCGAGCGAAAAAATCGTACGGTGGTTGAGATGGCCAGAAGCTTACTTATGCAAGAGGACTTCCAGTTCCTTTTTGGGGAGAGGCAGTGGCACCAGCTGTGTACCTCTCAAACATCTCTCCAACAAAAGCAGTTTTGGATCAGACTCCATATGAAGCATGGACGGGACGAAAACCACGAGTAAGCCACTTGAAAGTCTTTGGTTGTATAGCTTATGCTTTGGTTAATTTACGCTCTAAACTTGATGAAAAATCAAAAAAAATGCATTTTCGTTGGTTATAGTCCTCAATCCAAAGCATATAGACTATATAGTCCTACTAGTGGCAAAGTGATTATCAACAGGAATGTGGTGTTTAATGAAGAAGCAGCTTGGAAGTGGAATGACAAGAAGGAAGATTCATCAATCCATATTCCATTTCACGCAGAAGAGGAGCATATGGATATACTTGAAGCAGGAAGTTCGGATCCTTCCTCTCCTGGTAGCAATAATACTGATCTCTCTTCTCATGGAAGTACCAAAAATTCTACTCCAGCAAGCTCTCATTCTCCAACTTCGGCATCATCCAGCGAAACTCCACCAATTAAGTTCAGATCACTCAAAGATGTTTATTCAGCTTGTAGTTTTGCCTTGTTAGCTGTTGATCCACTGTGTTATGAAGAAGCTGCAGAGCAACCAGAGTGGAAGAATGCAATGATTGAAGAGATTCAGTCCATTGAGAAAAATCAAACCTGGGAGCTAGTTGATTTGCCAGAAGGGAAGAACGTTATCGGGCTAAAATGGATTTTTAAAACAAAATACAATGCTGATGGAAGTGTCAAAAGGCACAAAGCTCGACTTGTTGCAAAAGGATACTCCCAACAACAAGGCATCGACTTTGAAGAGACGTTCTCACCAGTAGCTCGCTTTGAAACGGTTAGAACTATTCTCGCCTTGGATGCTCAACTTGGTTGGCCTGTGTACCAATTTGATGTTAAGTCTGCTTTCCTAAATGGCGACTTAAAAGAAGAAGTATATGTTTCCCAACCTGAAGGCTTCATTCCTAGTGAAGGCAAGAGCAAAGTATATAGATTGAAAAATGCATTGTATGGTCTGAAGCAAGCTCCTCGGGCATGGTATAGTAAAATTGACTCTTTTTTTCAAGAGAACCAGTTCAGAAGAAGTGAGAATGAACCTACACTCTATGTGAAGAAGTGAGGTAATGGTGATTTTCTGGTTGTCTGTCTTTATGTAGATGATATTATATATATGGGCTCTTGTGAATCGATTGTTGCTGACTTTAAGAATTGCATGATGAATAAATTTGAGATGTCCGACTTAGGTATGTTGCATTATTTTCTTGGTCTTGAGATAAAACAAGGTCTGGATGGGATTTTTATTTCACAAAGAAAATATGCTACTGAACTTTTGCAGCGGTTCAACTTGGTCAACTGTAATCCATCTCCAACGCCCATGAATATGAATGAGAAGCTGGTACTCGAAGATGGTACAGGTGCAGCAAATGCTTCTTATTTTAGAAGCTTGGTTGGTGGTTTAAATTACTTATCGCACACAAGGCCCGATAAAGCGTTCTCGGTCAGTTTAATTTCAAGGTTCATGCATAGTCCCTCAAAGCAACACCTAGGTGCAGCCAAGAGGATTTTGCGATATGTTGCTGGCACAACAAGTTATGGAATTTTTTACTCAAAAGTATCAGATTTCAGGTTAGTTGGCTTTACTGATAGTGACTGGGCAGGTAGCTTGGATGATCGCAAGAGCACATCTGGGAATGTTTTCAGTCTTGGTTCTGGAGCAATCTCATGGAGTTCAAAGAAACAAGATACAGTGGCTTTGTCATCTTCGGAAGCAGAATACATGGCTGCAACTACAGCAAGTTGTCAAGCTGTCTGGTTAAGAAAATTGTTAGCGGATCTTCAACAGGAGCAGATTGGTCCAACTGAAATATGGTGTGACAACAAGGCAACAATTGCTATGACAAAGAATCCTGCTTTTCACAGTAGAACGAAGCACATCGACACTCGTTATCACTTCATTCGCAATCTAGTCATTGATGGAGTAATCTCAATGGAATTTTGTGGCACAAATGATCAAATTGCTGATGTTCTTACGAAATCGCTTCCTCGCAACAAGCATGACTTCTTCAGACTACAAATCGGCGTATGTGATTTTGAATAAAGGGGGAGTGTTGACTAATTCTTCAAAACATTTCAGTTGCACATGATTTGGTCGTGACTCCTTTTTAGCAGTAGTGGACTTATGTTTTACTTGTTTTTGTTTTCTTGTTAGTTTTACAGCATTATCACTTAGTAGTGGACCATGTTTCCCACTTTTTCTCACGTTCTCCATTATCTATTAGTTGCTTTTTTTTAGACTTAGCAGTTAAATTTTAAGCCTATAAAAGGCAGTAGGTGTTCTTGTTTTCAAGTGATGTGAATTGAGCAGTAAAAAAGCTTTCTTTCGTATATCTCTTTTATAGCTTCTGCCTTTGTTTCCAACATCATATGCTCAATCTAGAAGACAAATCTTAATGAAGTCAGTAGAGCCTACCTTGAATCGATTTAATGCCCTAGTTGTTGAAGATGAAAGTCAAAGGAGTGCATCAGGAACCTCACATACTGGAATGAACACAATAGCAGAAGGGAATGACATCACAGAATTGAGGAGTTTAGCTGCTAAAGGAGGCTCAATGTATAAGAACAAAAGGAACTTCAGCATATATTGTGAATTTTGCAAGATGAAAGGACATAGCAAAAAAAATTGTTATCAGCTCATTAGTTACCTACCTGACTTCAAAGGTAGAAAGAAACCAGTACAAGGAGCTACTACTGGTCATCAACACCAAAGAGCAAATGCTGCACAACATGGAGGTTCCTCAGCTCAGGCTAGAGGAAATTGTAATGTAGGACAAACAAGTATGGTTGGAGCTGTTTTTGGAAACTCTCTTGCAGGGACAACAAGTGGAAGCAACAATCAGACGTAGATGCAAAGGCAAGGTTCTCACAACTCTATGCAGATGCAAGAGGCACAGTCTCAAGGATCCACAGGGGGTGTTACTATCACTTTTACCCCTGAGCAATACAATCAAATCCTAAAGATTCTCAACAAGGAAAATGTACCAGAAACATAAGCTAATAAGGTAGGTACTATTTGTTCATTCCTGGCAAGTAAAACAAGCCACGGTTGGATAGTGGACACAGGAGCCACAGACCATATGGTATCGACTCTTGAAATGTTATTTGATCTATATGATTACCCTAAGCAGGGATCAGTAATACATTTTCCAGATGGAAAACAGTTGCCAATTAGTCATATTGGTAAATGTAGGTTAACACAAGGGGATATTAGTGATGTGTTGTGTGTGCCTGAGTTTACATTTAACTTGTTGTCAGTGGCTTAACTAACTAGGGAGTTACAGTGCTTTATGTCCTTCTATCCTGATTTCTTCTTGATGCAGGACTTTCACACTGGGAAGGTGAAGGGGACTGGTAAAATGCATAATGGCTGATACTACTGGAGAAACAACATACAAAATAAGGTACCACACTCATTGGCTTCCAGGTTGCATCATCTACAGGACCATGGCATAGGAGACTAGGGCATTTCCCTCACAAAATACTACAACAAATGGATATATGTAAAACTGTCAATACAGCTGCTCACAGAACCTGTTCAATATGCCCATTAGCCAAGCGGACTAGGTTACCCTTTCCTCAAAGTACTAGTAGAGCTGGTAAAGTGTTTGAAGTTTGAACTAGTTCATGGAGATGTCTGAGGCCCTTACAGGGTGTCTACTCATGATGGTCATAGATTTTTTCTTACACTAGTTGATGATTGTAGTATAATGGTTTGGATTTTCTTGTTAAGGTTGAAGAGTGATGTCTCAGTTGTAATGAAGAACTTTATGAAACTAATAAAGACCCAATCTAATGGTTCAATCAAAGTCTTCGGAAGTGATAATGGTACAGATTCTTTAATTCACATTGCAAAGATCTATTTAGTAGTGCAGGCATTGTACACCAGAGCTCTTGTGTTCATACTCCATAACAGAATGGAGTTGTTGAAAGAAAGCATAGACAACTTCTTGAAGTAGCAAGGGCTCTCAGATTTCAAGCTTTTATACCTCTAACCTTCTGGGTGGTGTGTGTTAAGAATGCAGCATATTTGAGCTTTAGCAGGTAAATCTCCTTTTGAGGCATTCTATGGAAGGAGTCCCAACTTGCAACACCTAAGGGTGTTGGGGTGTTTATGCTATGCCACAAATGTAGCTGCCAAGAGTGATAAATTTGCTAGTAGAGCAATTCCTGCAGTACATATGGGATATTCTAGTACTCAGAAAGGTTATAGGTTGTATAACCTGGCTACAAAGATGTTCTTTGTGAGCATAGATGTGTCTTTTAGGGAAGATGTTTTTCCCTTCAAGTCTTCTCATTATCAATTGATGCCTCATGTTGCTGTTGACTGCTGGGATGATTCCCATTGATCTTGGAGCATAAGTTGTCACAGGTCCATTGGAGCCACCATCTGCTAGTGACACTGTCCATAGTTCTTCTAGTACTCATGGTTCTTCAACAACTAGTAACACTAATGATACTACCAAACACACATTACATATTTCCTTAGCTGATGAAATAGTGGTGCCTGCTAATAGAACTGGTTCTCTTATGCTTGATGACACAACTCATGGTGCTGCTTCAGACCTTGTTGGTCCTAGTGTGTCCACAGGACCAAGAAAATCCTACAGAACTTCTAAGCCTCCTGGCTGGCTAAATGATTACGTACACACAATGTCCAAGCCCACATTTCATGCAACAGTAGGATCTACTTATCCCTTGTCAGCATATATGTCTTATGCTTCACTCTCAAACTCCTACTACAAAGTTTTATGCAACATGTCCATTATTAGAGAACCTGATACTTATGACGAAGCTTTACTCAATCCTCACTGGGTAGAAACCATGAAACAAGAGTTGCATGCTCTACAGGACAACCATACTTGCTTAGTAGTTGATCTTCCTACTGAAAATAAGCCCATTGGGTGTAAATGGGTGTTCAAAGTCAAGTATAATACCAAAGGAGAGGCAGACAGATACAAGGATCGCCTAGTGGCCAAGGGATATACTCAGCAGGAGGGATTATATTACCAGGAAACGTTTTCTCTAGTGGTAAAGATGGTTACTGTGAGAACTATCTTATCACTAGCTGCTATGTTTAGTTGGAGATTGCACCAGATGGATGTCTTAAATGCATTCCTTCAAGTTTATCGTGTAGAAGATGTTTATATGGTTCCACCACCTGGTCTTTTAGGACAGGGGAGTGCAGCAAAGTTTGAAAACTCCAGAAGTCTCTATATGGATTAAAACATGCCTCTCGACAGTGGAATATCAAGCTTTGTGAAGCTCTTCTCTCTTCAGGGTTCATTCAGAGTCATCATGATTATTCTCTTTTCACCAAAACATCAAGTTCTGATCTGGTCATTATCCTAGTCTATATGGATGACCTTCTTATTACAGGTTCCTCCGCATCTATGATTCAAGAAGCCAAACTCATGCTTCATCATCATTTCAAGATCAAGGATCCAGGGGAGATAAGATACTTCCTTGGTCTTGAAATTGCCAGGAGTAAAGAAGTAATTGTAGTCTATCAAAGGAAATTTGCACTAAACCTTATTGCAGATCTTGGACTGGCTGGTTCCAAGCCTGTTGCCACACCCATGGAGCTCAATTAGAGACTTACCAGCATAGAATTTGATCAAGGTTGTGAGACTGGATGCACTACCGATGAAGTGCTACATGATCCTGCTGGATATCAAAGACTAGTGGAAAAGCTGCTTTATCTAACTATGACTCGACCAGATATAAGCTACACAATACAGAACTTGAGTCAATTCATGCATAGGCCAAAGAAGTCACACATGGAAGGGGCTCTAAGGGTGGTGAGATATCTGAAGAATGCACCTGAATTAGGAATACTATTATCATCCAAACCATTATCAGAGCTTACAGTTTATTACGATGTTGTTTGGGCAACTTGCCCTATGACAAGAAGATCAGTAAGTGATTATATAGTCAAGATGGAAGACTCTTTGATTTTGTGGAAATCAAAGAAGCAAAACACAGTGTCAAGGAGCTCAGCAGAGGCTGAATATAGGAGCATGGCAAATGCAATTGCAGAAATAGTATGGCTTACTGGATTATATGAAGAATTGGGAATGCAACTAAAGTTGCCGGTGAAACTGTCTTTCCATAGCAAGGCAGCACTTCAAGCTGTTGTTAATCCTATATATCATGAACGGACGAAACACATAGAGATTGATTGTTATTTCATTAGGGAGAAGATTCAAAAAGGCCTTATATGCGCAGAACATGTGCCCACAAACTTGCAGCTGGCTGATATCTTAACTAAAGGACTAGGGAAGGCACAACATGAAGTTTTATTATCCAAGTTGGGAATGTTCAATGTGTTTACATTACACAGCTTGAGGGGGAGTGTTGAAGTGTCATGTGAGTGGAGTGACAGCTGGATCTTAGTTGGAGAAGAGTTAGTTAGCGTAGTTATTAATTAAGTAATTAGAAAGGAGTTAGGTCAGTTATACTCTGTATAAGTATGTGTACAGTGCATTGTTCAATACAACAGTAAAAATTCATTTCCTTTCCTTACCTCTGTGTTCCTATCAGTCGTGTAAAGCTTTCCACAGAAGCATTCATGGCAGACACTCAACACTCTATCATGTATGTCCCCAGTTCTCTTTTTTTTTTACTCATATATCTTTTTCTTTCATCATTGATGCTTCGGTTTTCTTTTAGCATATTGTATAAAAATGACGATTTAGAACATTTAAAAGCTACAAAATCGGTTAGTTCTACTAATGTTGGTGAGATGAATTTAGAACATTTAAAAGCTGCAAAATCAATTTGTTTTGCAATGCTGGTGCGAACTGATCACGCCAAACAATGCCTTATAAAAAAGACACGCGGATGTTGCAAATATAGTCTGGGTATTTAGGCCCAGAGTCGAACCCACAGGGAATTAATTAACCTATCAATTACTTTCTTTGGATGTACTCAATTCTATGGAATCAACTTCCCCAAACTTTATAAATCACAGTTGATGGTATTACTAATAGCTAAGACTGAAAGTAAATAGACAGCTGAAAACTAAATATGCTTGATGTGTAAACAATTGGAATAAGATCTAAGGTAATGGTTTCCCCCATTGTTGATTTCCTTGGTTGTATATGTCTTATAACTGTGACTTAGTTATCTCTATCAATCATGAACTCTACAGCTACCATAAATCTTTCTCAAGCAATTATGATAATTTACTAGACGCACTCTCTCAATCTACGCTAGCTAGATTCTCAATACAGTTCACTTAGATTGCACCCGAGGTATCGTTATCTCTAAACCAACCTCTAAACCCTCGGTTATGACTCTCGTCTATACTCCGGGAGTGATGTTGTTCAAACAGCTACCTAAATATGCATTCTCTCTCAAGCAGATACATACTAAATAGGGACGGATAATTGAGGGCCCTTTCAATTAACCACAATCAAAACGTAGATGAACAAATAGAGATTAAAACCAATCCACAACTATATTAATATAACAACCAAGTTATCCCCAACGGATTTCACCAAAACTCTAGATTAAAGGATTTAGCTACTCATAACAATATACGATAAAACTACTAAATTATTCATAATGGAAGAATTGCAAGAAAAAGAGAAGAAATAAAGAACTATGATGTTTTGGATGATCTCTCACACTTGTTCTTCTTCCCAAAGTAATCTCAAAACTAAGACTAAACTATTTTGGGCGAGTTTCTATAGCTTATAAGGGTTTTACAAAAGTTTCCCCGAATTGACACTTTGGCCCCCAATTTTCAGATACGTGAACAGTTCACCGCGGCTGCGGCGTGGACCGCGGTCGACCGCGGTGAACACTGCCTGGGCCTATTTTTGTCTTTTGTCTCCGCTGTCCACCGCGGTCGCGGTGGACTTGTGCCCAGTCATTTTTCTTTTGCTTTTTGTGTTCGGGTACTTCTCGAGCGGGTGTTTTCTTCACATTATTGCCTTCAAATGCTTCATATTGCTTCCTCACATGTGCTATTCCCTGCGAAACCAAATAACACTATTTAAAGCATTTTGTTGGCAATTTACCTTATAAAACAACAACAAATCATAAGCAATTAAGGTGTAAATATCAACTATATAGCCTACTATCAACACCCCACACTTAGATTATTGCTAGTCCTCGAGCAATTCACCACACTCCATCAAAATTCCTTCCCTAAGCTTTTCCCTCAACGACTCACACCATGAACATTTTACAAAAGTTACACTTAGTAGTGAGCAAACTTTACCTCAAGAATCAAATCTTTCGTACCCTGTAACATTTGCACTTACTCAAACCACTCTACACAAGAGTCAAGACGTACCTTTCCTTTGTGAATCACATGCCCTCACATCACACAAGAGAGTAGTTCCATATGTAATGATAGTGATAACAATTAGGAACTAAAATAGACAGAATTCGCTCACTCTCAAAAAGAACATTCACATGCCACAAAGATGCACCATAGGCTTGCCCGTAGTGTAGTACTCGACTAATCGAGCCCCACCCAGTCTAAGATCAATAGGACTTTATTTGGTTGTAATGTAGGCTAAGGGACGGGTAGGATACATTTAGATATAAGAGTGACTACACCTCCCTAAGCACTTTAATACATACAATTTAACATTCAAACTCCATACTTTTGTCAAACCAAAATTCCACCTTCACATCAATGTAAATTACCCCATTCTTCTTTAAGCACACTTACGTCAAGAGCCACCACTTATCAAGGAAATATTATATATATTATATTTTTTTTTCTTTCAATTCAAGTGGCTCTTCCTTTTTTTCAAAACAGTGCACTTTTCTCCTTATTCAATTAACTCCAATCAAAAGCCAAACCAACCATCCCACACTTTAACTTTTACAATGTTCATACAATTCAAGTGCTCATGAGAGGTGAAAAGGTTCAAATAGATGGTTAATTCAAACAAATGGGTAAGGCTTGTAATGTGGTTGCCAAAGAAAAAGGCTTATAGGCTCAAAGGGGTTAACTACGATACATAACAATTAGGTGGGTAGAATATACATATCTGGCTCAACAAAGAAATGCCTACATCACTTGTAAAACTGAATGAAGCTACTATTTCGCTTTGCAAACACACAGGGCAAGTTCTAGGCATCAATTGTACATCATGGAATACAGTAACACTCACACACACATGGCACATGACTCACTCCGAATTAGTTTATCAAGACATCCTCTTTTGAGTGTTCAAGTTAGGTACAAACATACACTTTTTAAGGCACTTAAATAAGATTCAACTCTTGAAGCTAAGCGCTACACTCTAGCGTCTATCTTGTTCAGGTGTAAAAACGCTAAGGGTTTTTCTTCTTCGATTTTAAGCTCGTCGCCCATTAATCCTATCCTACAACAAAACAAAAATCTATCTATACCCGGTTCAAGCTAAACCCTTGGAAAAGAACCGTGGCCCAAAGAAAAACCAAGGGGGAGTTACTACACAACCTAAAAATAAAAAAAATAAAAAAAAAATCTTTTTAGTATTTTCTCTAGACTAACTTCCCTCAAGAAAAGGATCCGTCATCAGGAAGAGTCTGTATATTTTTTTTCTCGACTTAGTCCCTCAAGAACCCCGTCGAAAGAGATCCGTCGTCGGGACAAGTCACTTACTATTTCTACTTATCTAATGAACTACTATTCCACATCGAAACAATCAAAGCAAACAGTTAATTGTTACAATTACAACATACAATGAAGTATCCCCCACCCCACACTTGAAATAAAGACATGTCCCCATAGCTTCAAAATGTAAAGAACAGTGAGGTAAAGGAACTTCCCTGAGGCTCACTCTTGGTCAGAAACTGTGTCTGGGTTCACGTTGCACGCACGACCAAGCGCTCGCAACCAGCCGAAGAATTTCTTTTCTGATTTCACTTGCCTGTCAGCTACTACCCCAACACGGGCACTCAAATCATTGACTGAAGTATTCAAATCATTGACTGAAGTACGCAACCCAGACATCTCCTGTGCTAAATCTGCCATGCTAGTGCTCCAGCGCGGCTTTGATGGTCCGGCCTCGTCCCTTCTCGGAGGAGGTGTGATCTCAGCAGCTGCCCTAGCATCATCATCAGACTCATCAGCAGAGTCATCACTGTCTGGCACTGGCTCCCTTCCCTCAAGTCCAATTTTCTTTGCCCTGAATGGGGCCTTCAGAGGTAACTTCCCATCAACTCGAAGATTCTCAGGGACCTTAGCAAGGCGGCGCAGTTGGGTGACTAGCGAAGGGAAGTAGTGGCCCTTGATCAGCTCAGGCGATCTAATGAACATTTCATCATGGAGGACGTGGGCGACATCTAACCCTTGGTGAGTCATAAAGCAGTAGATCATAGCGGCCCGTGGCCCATTCACATTAGTGGTATTGCTGGATGGTAGCAGACGGGTGTTGATGACAGTGAGCCAACACGTTGCCTCCCAAGTAAGAGACTATGAGTGTAGAGTCTTAAACTAAGCTACCCATTTGGGCATTCTGCCAGGTATACAGATTACCGCCTGAAGTCTGTCCCAGTCAACCGTCGGGCAATGAGACATGATGTAGTGATCGTCACCCGTGAATGTGGGGAGGCGATACGCTTTGCGGATGGCCTCTATAGAAGCATTAACCGGGGTGTTGCACACAGTCACAATCCCATCCTCGTTTTCTGGCAGATTTGCATAAAATTCTCGCACTAGCTGAATGTTGGCCTCCTCAGGAACCTCAAAGAAGATGTCCAACTGACACCTCCTTAGCTCATTAAACATTGTGGGGCACTCTTGCACCAATGCCGTCCGATCGATATGGACCTCATGGAGTAATTTCTTTGCAGCTTTCTGATTGTACCTTGTCTCCGCTGATTCAGATACGAACCGAGTGCTATCGAACTGAGTTGCACTGGATTGGCCCCTAGCTCGTGAGGAGCCTCCCGGACCACTAGCAGAGGACCCGGTGTTTCTTCTGTTATGGGATGAACTCATAGTACCTCTCAAAATAGAGAACGCTTATTAGGATGGGTCCAAAATGTGTGACTATGGGTGGTTACTCAGACTTCACCATAACCATGCCACAACATCTCCTTATATCTCCATTGAGCCAATTTACCAAACACATTGTGGGTAAGGCAATTATCTTCACATTCATGCCCCATGGGAATCAAGAAAACTTTCCCAAATCAATTATTTACTACACCAACACACCCCACACTTGCTATAAGCAATCACCCATCAACAACACCCTTTTAATATTCAATAAACAACCCCTTCACCAACATATCCAACAACAACGAATTTACACTACAAAAGAAGAAGAAAATTAAAAAAAAAAGAAAACTAAACAAGAATCCCAGCACTAATACTATATTATACAATATTAAACTAGTATACAACACAATAGATAGGAAGAAAAAAGAAGGGGGGGGGGGGTCGGAATTCATACCTTAGCGGAGGATGGATGATGGGTCTTGTGAAGGGAGAGGGAGAAGATGAGAGAATGGAGGGGAAGAGTTGAAGATGGGGGAGAGTTAGGGTTTTAGAGATAGAGGGAGATTGGGGAATTGAGGGGGAGGGTTCGGTTATTTTTGGGTGAAAAGGGGGGGGGATTTAAGTTAAAAAGGAAGAAACGAAAAAAATAAAAACTAAAAAAAATCCTATACCTGGTACCCCGCGG
>NW_017670748.1:106246-151009 GCF_001879085.1 Nicotiana attenuata
GGGGTTCGGATGTTTAGTGGGTGAAAAAAAGGGGGGGATTTAAGTTAAAAAGGAAGAAAACGAAAAAAAATAAAAAAATAAAAAAAAATCCTATACCTGGTACCCCCGCGGTCGACCGCGGTTCACCGCGATCGCGGAGGCATTTAACTTGCGAGACAGTGTGTCCCGCGGTTCACCGCGGTCCGCGCCGCGGTTGCGGTGAACTGTAGAACCCTCCAGTGATTTCCGCGGTTCACCGCGGTTGTCGCCGCGGTCACGGGGGATTTATTTGCCTGAGGCAGTGTCTCCCACGGTGGACCGCGGTCCACGCCGCGGTCGCGGGACTGACAACATCCTTCTCTTCTTTTTTTTTTATAAGTTACAATAAAATACGTACAACATCATTCGTGGGTTGCCTCCCACACAGCGCCTGATTTAACGTCGCGGCACGACGCGAGTAGTTGAGCTATCACTCTTCATTCACGTATTGGGGTTCTTTCAAATTAATCACCACTGTATCCCCTTTTTCTTCAGCTACTCCAAGGTAATGTTTCAACATTTGCCCATTTACTGAGAACTTGTTTGTCCCATCTTCTGATTCAATCTCAACTGCTCCACTTGCGAACATTTGCACCACTCTAAATGGTCCTGACCATCGGGACTTTAACTTACCCGGAAACAATCTCAACCTTGAATTATACAGTAATACCTTGTCACCGAGTTTGATGTTTCTGTGCACAATGTGTTTGTCATGCAGCTTCTTCATCCTTTCCTTGTATAGCCTCATGCTTTCAAAGGCTTGATATTTTCCAGCTCATGTAACTCTGTAAGTCGATTTTGTCCAGCTGCATCAGGATCCATGTTCAATTGCTTTAGTGCCCACCACGCTCGATGTTCTAGCTCTACAGGCAGATGACAGGCCTTTCCAAATACCAACTTGTATGGTGACATACCTATTGGTGTTCTGAATGCAGTTCTATAGGCCCAGAGTGCGTCATCAAGCTTCTTTGCCCAATCAGTTCGTGTGGCATTCACAGTCTTGATTAAGACACTCTTTTATCTCCTTGTTGGACACTTCAAAGGACAAATATGTGAATATGCGATTCAAGAAAAATTTAGAAAAAAAATATCCATTTAAGCAGTAAATCGAACTGTTGATGGTGCTAAAGAGCTTCCGAGAAAGAAAAAACTAAATGCAAGCACAAAGCAGCACAATATCCTTTCACAAGTACTAAAGATGGTCTGTACCCCAACGTGTCCTAGAATCTAATGAGCCAATTAGACGCAAGGGCAGGGATGATGCTATAGTTTCATGAATGCTTTGGCATTTGAAGAAGTTTTTGAATTCGATAAACTTGCGAAGAGAGATTGAAATTCAATAAGATGTCGAGATGATAAATTGTATACTTGGATTGCGCAAAATAAAGAGCACTACTCTGAAAGCCTCATTGGTAATCTCCGTGATAACGGAGATCTAGAAACAGTTTCTGAAATATAAGCATAAAATAATAGGGAAGATTCAAGTCCATTCTGCAACCTGACAAATGAGTATGAGATGAAGAACAAGAAATTTGAAAAGATAAAAGGAGTAGAACAGAGGTTTTTTTGGATAGTTTGATGATTCAAGAGAAGGATTGTCCAAAACTACATTGTATAACTGTATAAAAGGTAAGTAAATTAATAGAACCAATTATCTATTCCAGAATCTGAAAATATATATATATATATATATGATCAATTTACTAATCTATATATCTAAGAAGCTGGTATTAGTAAGCCAAAAGCCTCCTTAGATCCCGTGTTTTAATAGAAAGCTCAAAAGTCTATCATTTATTCTCTAAATAATTCTATCTTCAATGACTTCCATAACTGCTAAAATATGAACCAAACTCTAGATTTTATCGGGTTTAGGGGGAGGAAGGAATGTGTTATGAAAGATAATCCAGATTTGATCATTCTGGTGATTAAGTTGGAGACTACTGTGTTTGTAAGGTTAACACTTTGTATTTGATGTTGCATGAGTAGTCTTCTATCTAGTGGGAAAATGGAGATGAGAATGAAGAAGACCGTAATATAAAGGCTAGAGTTAACACAAGTATGTGCGTGAATGTGTTAGGCCAGACCTATATGGTGAAAATAATACAAGACTGTTCACTTAGGGGTCGTTTGATTGGAATACGATTTATACCGATATAAGTTGTGCCGGTATAAGTTATATTGGGATAAGTTATGCTGAGATTAGTTATGCTGGGATTGTTGTTTATTCATTGTTTGGTATGTTGTATTAAAAATGACAATTGCATAATTTCTAAGAAGAAGGTATAAGTTATACCGCTGCTAATTACCCCACCTTCTCTAAGGTATAAGTTATCCCGGTGTTAAAATTAACACTAGGATAACTTATACCTGAGTTGATAACCAAACAGAATATTAAAAAAGTATTAAAATTTTATACCACCCTTATATCTTCTTATACCTCATGCCAAACGACCCCTTACAGGGCTAAAAGCTTCTTACTATTGATTTGTTGGGTTAAATCTTCTCGCCGCCGTCTATATTGTAAGTTTATTAGTCCCGAGACAGTTTATTACTGCCCATTTCTAAAGCTTTTCACCCAAAGTCTTCTAAAAATTCAATATTAAAATTTAAAAATAAAAATTTATCTCATTTTATCTAGTTTAAACTAAGTACATGCCACGTTTATCCCATATTAAGTTTAACGAACCAATTATCTTATGATAATGTACATTTATAATATAATCACATTATTATTTAATTTAGATATTGTAATGTCTGTCATTATAATCCTGAATAACTTATTCCTAACCAAGCAACCATAGGCGGATCCAGAATTTGAAGGTTACGAGTGTCATATTTATTTTGAACATTAAAGTGTTACTACGCACATAGTCCAAATAGAGTAAACATTTGGTCGATGTGATCAACCTCCGCTTTGTTTAACCCAAAAATAGATTTTTCGGTCAAGGCCAATATAAAAAAAGTTGGGTTAGATAACCAAGATTTACTTCACTTTTCCAATAATTTGAAGAACAAAACAAATAATGGAAATAACTGACAAGGAAAGTAAAATTAATAATCACTCCCACATTTGCGGTTTGAATAAAATAAAGAATGATTGGTTATATTTTCAATAATAATCAAATACCATTACAATTGAGGACTAAGTCCTTATATAGGAATACACAATTATAACGGTTTCCACACTTAATTCGGACTTGTTAATGGCATTAGTTGCCTTGATTACCCGTTTTCATATATAATTGTGACAGAGGCATTTATTACTGAGGATCTCCCGTAACCATGATTATATGTCGATTTTCCTTCCTTATTTATGACAGATTCGTGCACTTTCCTTCTTTAATGGTCTTTATACATTCTGCTCCTATTTCTTTTTTCCCTACTGTCAGAGCCAGTTCCTTTCCTAGAGAAATCTTGGGGGTGTTTCTCCCGTGCCTTCTTGAATTCTTTAAGTCAATGTCACATGTCACCTTATTGATGGTCAACATGTCATGCCTTGTTTTCACTAATACAGATAGTCCCCCCACTTTCTGAATACTCTCATCTAAATATTTGGGAAGTGGTAAGTATTTTTGGCGAGAATTCTTTGCGGCCATTTCTTGAGTATCATAATGCCTTATTCAGAATCGATGTGACGTACGTCACGTCCATTCAATGCCCAAGCCACGTGGCTTACCTTGATTGGTTTTGAAGTTTTTCAACACTTTTAGGGTTTTTTTGCGATTGCATCAGTCACAAAGTGACGGTTCTATTATGACAGTTCATAATGGCCAACATGGATGACAGTTGCTTATTCTTATAAATACTTCATCATGCTTGATTTTTGGAGATCCTCTTCCTTCTTCTTTGCATTCATCTCCTTAACCTTGCATCGTACTCCTCTATCTTTTCACTATATTTTTTTTTGTTAAATGTGTTTTCTTCAACCCCAGACCCTCGTAAGGTTGTGATTTTTGATGAACTTGCTCCTTCTGCCCCTACTAAGAGTAGGACAGGTGGTAGACTCTGCAGTCTTGGTTCATTATCTACTTGCAGTTCTACTCCTCAAAGTAGTTCTGCCAAACCATCATCTTCTAGGTCTAAAGCCTCTTTAACCCCTAAATCTTCTTCTAAGTGTAGAGATCAGAACAAACACATGCGTGAGCCTACAGTTTTTAAGATTGTTCCTCAAGAGTTTTCTTTCGTGTCAGATGGTGAAGCCATGAAAAATCAAGTTTCTTCTATAGCTTCCCTTAATCCTGTTGAACACTACCCAAGTTTGATCACTCCAGGACTTCTTTCTTTAGTTCGACGTGAATGCCATTAGAAACCATATTTCTAGTTTTGATTCCTGGTGCCAATCAAAGAATCACTTCTTACCATGTTGGCTTTTCCTTTGTTTACACCTATCATTTTACCTTAGGGTTTAAACCTCCCATTGGCCCAGTGATCATTGAGTCTGTCATTATTTTTATGTTTGCCCTGGTCAAATCGGTCCCATCGTGTCGATGGCAGTTGCTTGCCTTTGCTATTTGCCGGATTTGGTTTCCACTCCTTTTAGCTTCCGTCACTTAATTCACATTTAATCTCCAAAACTATTTCGTGAAGATGTCTTTTCTCTCGTGGCTAGAAGTAAAAGAGTTTTAGTCATCCCCGAGGATGATCGGGACCATGGCTGGTACGCTCGATTTGTTGCTGCCCCCACAAGTGGATTAATGGGTAATGAAAATATGTCTTTCATTGAAAAATGGAACTTTGCACATAAGTGTTTCTCTCTATTTCTTTATTTGATATCTTGAGTTCCTTTACATGATCGTATATTTATTTTTCAGCAACCATAGAAGTTTTCGAAGAAATTCTTGACTTCCGTGCTTGGGTAGAAAAAATATTGATTGCTGTTCCTATGGACAATAGATCTTGAAAATTTCTTTCACAAAAATTTGGATGGGAAGTGAAGACTCACGATACCTTTATTTTTGTGGTTTCTTTCCTTTTTGCTTGGTCTTTGCTTTTAACGTATATAACTTTTTCCCCATTTTTATTAGGGTTTGCCAATCGTGGCATCAACCCCGCATTTGTTCCCACAGTTAGGCTTTTTGTAAGTTCTGCACAAGACCGTATTTTGAGCGCTTCTTCCTCCAAGAGGAAAACTACTGAAGCGTGTGGTTCGAATAATGAAGAGAATACCAAAAAAAGGTTCCTTAGTGAGAAAATCACATGTAAAAAGGCACGTGATTTAAGATGATGAAACCCTGTCTCTCAAGATCCCCTTTCTAGTTGAATTCCCTTTATTCTCGTTGATGAGCCAGAGAATGTCCCTTTGGAAATTTTTGATGAAGACGTTGGTAACAATCCCCCCAAGTCCTGTTTAAAGGTTATTCGCCCATGGCTTTGAGGGTGAAGAAGGAGTCGGGCCTATTTCCGAAGAGTTGAAACTTGCTTCTCTTTTAGTGTTGTCAGTTACACCCACTATTAACTCTCATGTTTCTTTGCCTAAAGTAACTCCAATGATTTCCCCCGCTGCTGGCCCTCGTGTAGAAGTTGAGCCTTCTAGCAGTAGGCGGGGTATAAAAAAAGTTTCGATTAAAGTCCCCGACGGTGGGGAAAATCTGGTCAAGTTGACATGTGGCTAAAACCGTTGCTAGGACTCGTGGAAAAGAAGAAGTTAGAAAGTCACAGTTCTTTGACTCTTCTCTCAAGGTACATCTTGTCTTACTTATTTCTATATTCTTCCTTTCTCATTCATAACTCCTCTTCTTTTGTCTTTTTACAGATTAATTTGATAGGTACAAAGATTATGAAAAAGACTTCTTGGACTTATCATCAAGTAGTTGAGTTGCGCACTGAGGCTGATAATTGGAAAGAACAATTTGAAAGCCTTCAACTAGAGAAAGATGTTCTCGCTGAGGAGAAAGGAGCTTTGGAACAACAACTGAGGATGGTCTCCGTTGAACTAGCAATTTTAAAAGCTTCTTCCAATCAAGTTAAGAAAGATAAAGACAGACTGGAATCCTCCTTTGCTAAACAACATTCCAAGGCTACTGAAAAATAAGGAGTTTGAAAGAACGCTTTAATCAGAAAGAGGTTTACGCCGATGATCTGGTACAGATGATTACCCAAACTCAAGAAGACCTCTGTGCCTCCACAGATAAGATTCAGTCTCTTGAAAGTTCTCTTGATCCTTTGAAGGCAGCTTATGAAGCCTTGGAAGCAGAAAAAGAAGAGTTGAAAGTTGAGATCTAGCAGTGGGGGAAGGATAATGAAGCCCTTGAAGACAAGTCAACACTTGATATTAGCTGGGCACTTTTAAACACTTGCTTCGAGACTTTAACTCAAGCTAGCCAAGAAGTTGGAGGATGAAGGTTCCAAATGGAGATGGACTTACTCCCGGTGAAGCCGATGTTCAATCCTTTTCTCCTCAAGTTGTTTCTTCTTCTCCCGTAGATGATGCTCCCTAGTTCTCCCCTTTCCCAACTTTTGTTGAAAGTATTTGTTTTTTGTTTTTGGTATTTTTGGGGGTAATGATATAAACATATTTTTTGCTTTTGTTGTATGCTATGCTTTCTGCTCTTTGATTTTTTGAGCTTATTCTTGCACTTAAAATGCTTTAGTAGACTGTGACTTCAATATGCACGAGTTTTTATAAAAGAGGGCCCTTTTATTTTAACAACACTGATGAAGATGATGTCTCATCTTCATATTGGTTCAAAGATATGAAACATGAAGTAATTTGAGGGAGTTTTATTTGTTGAACTTTCAAATAAGTAAGTTTGGACACTATTTTCATAACTGTTCGTACAACATTTTCATAACTGCTTTCATTGTAGAAGGATTACAAATTCGGGTATATCTTCCCGTGACTAAATTTATGGCCTTAACCTAGAAGCTCCTGGGAATACCTTGCATCCTTTTTGCGAGTTTGAACGCTTTTGAAATTTTTTGATTGAAAATCTTCAAGGTTTTAACTCGTGCTGAACTATGCTCTTGGTATATGTAACGACACGACTGATCGTTTTGAACATTTGCACTTCACTCACCGGTTCTTGGGCATGACTAGCCCCGTATGATGTATTATAACTTATGGAAATCGTCGGTTTTGGTTTTCAGGATAATCGGAATAGATTTATAAGGGCAATTCTCAGTTTGAAGATTTAAATTTAAAAGGTCTGACCAAGTTTAGACTTTTAGTATTCGATCTCGGATTTGGATTTTTATGGTTTGGTTAGCTCCGTTAGGTTATTTTGGACTTAGGAGGGCGTCCGGAATGTGATTTGGAGGTCCATGGTAGAATTAGGCTTGAAGTGGCGAAATTGGAAATTTCGCATTTCTCGGTCGGCAGTGGAAATTTTGATATCGGGGTCGGAATAAAATTCTAGAAATTGGAGTAGGTCCGTATTGTCATTCTGACGTGTGTGCAAAATTTCAGGTCATTCGGACGAGGTTTGATAGGTGTTGACATCCAATTTTGTCCCACCTTTCTTCTACTTAATTTTCTTGCGCTTCCTAGTCCTTAATGTTCTAATAGTGTATTATTATTTCATGATTATTATTACCACTATTATAATTATATTACTAGTAGTATTAATATCACTATTGACAATATTATTACTAATTATTATTATTATTAGTACTACTAGTAGTGGTAGTTACTATTAATACCATAATTATTATTATCAATATTTTCATTAGTATTAAAAATATTATATTGTATATTTTGAATAATCAATATGTCTAGTATATTATTATATTATGTCCAAATTAGCAAGACAAAGGAAGCTCAAAGAAATTAATAAGATGAAAGAAAATGCCATCAAATTAGGCTCAAAGGATAACCCATTTTATAGATGAGCCCAACGTATGCAAAAATGATTAGCCCATGTACTCAAATTCCTTTTGAAGAGTAATAAGCCAAAATATAACCTATAAGATTTTCTTTTAAGCCCAACTGAAGCCAAATACCCCTAGCCCATCTAAAAGAATCCTCCAGAAGCTCTTATCTCGGACGTAGGATTAAAATTAAAATGATCCAATGATCCTCCTTTCTTAAAATTTAGACCTCATCATATTCAGATTTGCTAGGGTTTTCCCATCTCATTCTCCTAACTAGCCGCCATCTTTGTCTTCTCCCTAACCGTTTTCTATCTTGGACAAAATTCCAACTTGCTTTCACCACGAAATCAGAATGATTTCACCATTTTTAGCAAAGTCTTCATTTTCTCTCTTGCATATTCAAAGAAAAAGCCGAAAACTTTGGTATCTAAGTTGACCAAATCGTTGTATCTCTGAAGCAAGAGGACGATTTTGTTGATCTTCTTTCTGTCACATTTTGGACGGATCTTGAACGAGCATTTTGAATTTCAAACGGGTCTTTCAATTCCCGCTTCCAAAACCCTAGTTTTCTCCTATAAACACTCCTCAACTCTCCAGCCGAAAGATCATCTTGGGGAATCCTCTAAAATATAGTTTGAACACTGCCAAACCGAGTCAACAAGCAACTCTTTTCTTTTCCGCAATCTCAGTTTCTATCTAGTTCGCTAACACCAAGTTTCGATCTTGTTACGTGGAGGGAGTAGATTTGAAGCCTCACAAGCTCCAGTTCCTGCTCCATAAAAGGTTAGATCTTAACCTAAATTTTATTATGTTTTCTGCTGCTCATATGTGTCGTAGCCTTTAATGATGGAAGTAGAATATCTAAATTTCTTTTTTATTTTATTTCTTCTTCATATGTAAAGATCCTGAATATGGGAATTGATTTTGGATTTCGTTAAAAACATTGTATGTGCTATGCTTTGTTGACTTAGAGTTTCCCTTTTCATGTGCTGAAATTTGTTTTACTTGGAACCATATTTCTTTTAAAGGATTATGTTGAAACAAAATCTTGAATAATATGACATGTTAACTGTATTTTTGTTGAGCTAGAACTTTGAAGTCTGACCGGGATAATTGTTTCTTTTAAGTTCTGCTGTAAATCTGTGTATAATCCGTGACAGATATCAGTAGTAAAAAGGAGAAATCATGTTCTTATACTTTTGAGATCTGAGCGTAAAATCAGTCTGAAAGACCATGCTTTCATGTTTATCAGTGTGCTTTGAGCTTCGTTTGCCTTAGAAACCATGACTATAGGCTATAAATGAATAATTTCATGTCTTTAAAGTTTGTTAAGAATCACGTTTAGTTTTATAGTTTTAGATATTATGCCAATAGAATTTAAATGCCTCATTGAAAAGATTTTAGCTAACAGAACATTGTTTGAGTAAGAAAAGTGTCACCACGTAGTTTATAACTACAGACCTTGTTCAATAGGATTTCTTCTTGTTAACTAAAAATTGATTCTAAGGGAGCATGATGCAAGTTTTATGTGCTCGCTAAGGGTACTAATTTTAAGGATAACATTGTCCAACTCACAGAAATCGTCCCTATAACTGATCTTATTTTGTTAAGATTATTACTATGTTAGTGAAGAGGTGCATTGTGTTAAGAGCATAGTAAGAATTTTCGTCAAGTATGTAATTGATGTCCATGTTAATTTGGTACATTCATATCCATTGATTTAGTGTTAATATTTTACTAGAAACCATACTTAATGTGTCACTGACTTTAAATAATCTGCCTCTTGGTCCAAACAGATGTTATCTTAGTCTGTAAATCCGTTCGGACAATGTATTTAGGATATGTGTTTGTTCTAGCTGCATTATCTGTTAAGAAGTATGACTAATGATCTAAGAGCAGAAACCATAACTTAGATCCTTTAGAATTATGCAATCATATTATGAGAAATTTTTGTTGCCAATATGCTTACCGTAAGCCTTCAGTATGTTAAGGTGTATTCATTATTTGGAAAATCTCTTAATAGATGATAGTATCTTTGTTACTCTAAATTATTATCCAAAAGTCTCTCCTTGCTTACTTCACGTGGCTTTTTTGCTTCTTTAAAGTATAGAAGTATACCTTATGATTTCTTTATAATAAAAAATATGAAAATAGTAGATATTTAGCTTTAAGTATATAATTACTGCTTAAGAATCTAGTTATATCAATAAATGTTGGGCTTCTTACATTCTGGTTGGACATTTAGAAACATCTGCTTATGTTCAAAAATCATGTGATTTCTTGCTTTGTTTATTCTCTGTGTTCATAAAATATAAGAATTGGATTTCCATTCTTTCTAACCTTCCTATTTTCTTTTCTTCTCTATTTGCATGTACACTTTGGAGCAATTTTGAGTCTCAATACGAGACTCGTTGCAGCCATGAAGTCACCACCGCTGCATTGCCGTTACTATGTTTTCTCTTTCGTAGACCTAATTATTCGTGTTGGATAGAGACAAGAAAATACCAAAGTTAATTTTGGCCTCCCTAGAAAGGGAAAGTATTATCACTGTTATTCTGCTTCCATTTCTATTAACTGCTTTCTTATTACATATATTTTATTTACTATTATTCTTAATTAGTTCTTGCATGAATATGCAAGGGTAATGGATATAGCTAAACATCGAACTAGTAATTCTACTAACACCTAACTGTCTAGCAGTGCTTGTGAAATCGTTGGTCTTAGTTTTAATTCCATTAGAATATTTTTCCTTACCAAGTATTTTTCTTATCATACTAGATGTGATTGTCCTTTAAATCAATATAATGCTTTGCCAATCTATTAGATTTTTCAAACGAACAAGAAGAAAAATACTTTGGCTTTCTAAACTTTCTTAGTTTCAAGTTTCACCCTTTGTGAAAATGACGTTTTTTTAAAGCCTCTACCCATTTTGGTTCAGTGTCCTTTTGGAGTTAAAATATTTTAAAACAAATTTTGAGTTGTCAAATGACGTACAATATTTTGGTAAAATATTTTACTACTGTAGCCTAATGGTCTTACAAAGCTTTAGTTAGATTACACTAAGTCTGAAGGTAACCGCGTCTCATGCGGATCTTGAGGGGTGCCTCACACCTTCTCCTTAAGTTAATTTGAACCCTTACCATAGATCTCTCTTATTTAGTAGACTTTAACGAAGTTTAACTTTACATTACTTAGTAAAAAAGGTGTCCTAATTCACCTTTAAAATAATTAGGTGGCGAATCTTTAGTTAATAATGAATTCAATAATCACCAATATGTTATACTCTAATTTGACTCGTAAAAAGGCGGTATAACAATAGGTTTTTGCATCGTTTGCGGAATTCGGAAGTTTAGAAGTTCTTAGGCTTGAATCCGAGGGTGATTTGGTATTTTGATTTTTAGAGTGTTCGAAGGTTTGAATAAGTTTGAATATCGGTATATGACTTGTTGGTATTTTTGGTTGAGGTCCGAGGGCCTCGGGACGAATTTGGATAGTTAACGGAAAGGTTGGAAATTGGTTTGAGTAGCTGAAGCTGTTGTTTCTATCATTTCCGCACCTGCAAATTGGGGGCCGCAGGTGCGAGGTCTGCAGAAGTGGAAATGGACTGCAGATGCGGAGAAGGAGCGCAAGAATCGATGTTAGACTGCATCTGCGAGCCCGCAGGTGCGAGGCCTGGGGCGCAGGTGCGGAAGCTGGGGATTTAAGTGAAAGGCGCAGATGCAGCGTTTGGACAGCATGTGTGGTCCTGCATGTGCGTGAATTTGGCCGCAGATGCGAAAGTGTTGGGCAGAATGTATAAAAAGGCCCTTAGCGAATTTTGGGCACTCTTCACCATTTTTCATCCAGATTTGGAGCTTTTGGGAGCAATTTGAAGAGGGATTCAAGGGGGTTTCCACTGAGGTGAGTACTTTGAGCCCTAATACTAGTGATTATGGTATTTTTCCGTGGTTTAATCATGTAATTGGTGGTGATTAAGGGTGAAATGAGGGGTTAGAGCTTGGGATTTTGGAGAGTTTTGATTGTGGGTTTGAGGGATCAAATGGAGTCGGATTTTGGTAAATCTTGTATGTATGGACTCGTGGGTGGAAGGAGTTTCTAGTTTTGTGATTTTTGTCGGATTCCAAGACGTGGGCTCGTGGGCCAGGTTTGGGGTGAATTTCGAGATTTATGGATTGAATTGATAATTTTTCATTTGGAATTGATTCCTTGGCCTATATTTATTGTGTTGTATTGCTTTTGGTTAGATTCGGGATGTTTGGAGGCCGATTCCAGAGGCAAAAGCGTAGCGGAGTAGGATTTGGCTTGGTTTGAGGTAAGTAACACTTCCAAATTTGGTTCTGAGAGTTCAAAGCCCCGAACTATGTGTTATATGATTAAATATTGAGGTGACGCAAATGCCAAGTGACAGGCGTGCGGGCGTGCACCGTGAGAAATTGTGGCCTGGTTCATTCCATGGCACCGCTTAGTGACTCTTTCTTGCTGATATCTGTGTTGTGATTATATGATTAAGTTAATGAGTTGTAAATCATGCTAATTACCATGTTAGGACTTCACGCCGATACTATTGAGACCCGAGTGGTCGTTTCTTACTGTCATCTCATTAGTTTCATTATTATTCTGTACTCAGTCTTGTCCATGCATATCATATCATGTCTCAGTCTCGGTTGTTGTTATCTGGCACATCATATTATTGTTTCAGGCTAGTTTCATGGCATTGTGAGCCCGTGTGTGTGAGACAGAAGAGATGACTGAGTGAGGCTGAGAGCCTGATTTTGAGTGACAGTTATGGGATCGAGCTTCACGCCACAGCAGATTATTGATTATGCCTTCGTTGGCTTGTTGTAGCACTTGGGATAAAAGGAGACCCTCCGGAGTCTACACACCCCCAGTGAGCTCAGATGATATTACGGAGGGATGGATTTCCCTGGACATGGATTTGTTCGAAGTATTGACATATGGAGATGGATTTCTCCACAGGGATGGATTCCCTTTTTCCTCGGTACCGAGTGACGTCTAGTTATTGTTGAGTATGTTATGGAATGGATTTCCCTTGGCCGGATGGCCATATGCGGTACCGAGTTGTTGAGTGTGTATACATATATACCTGGAGATGGATTTCTCCTCGGGGTTGGATTACCCTTGTTCCTCGGTACTAGATGACTTGCAGTCAGTGTTGTATCTGTTTCGAGATGGATTTTCCTAGGTCGGATGGCCATATGCAATACCGAGTTGTTAAGCACTTGGGAGTGGGTGCACACGGTGCATTTTCATACATTTCTGGCATTGACATGTAGAGATTTGCTGAGCTTTATACTTCACATTGTTCGGATTGGTATATTGCTTTACTGTTGAGTTGAATAACTGAATTGCCAGCATGCCCTCTTTACTATACAATTTAAATGTGTTATAATTGCTGAGGTTTAGGCCGTCACTACCTATCAGTCCATAGTTTGGACTTGTTACTTACTGAGTTGGTGTACTCACGTTACCCCCTGTACCTTATGTGCAGATCCAGGATCTCAGGTCACGGTAGCGACTGTTGACTATTCCAGTCGCGGATTATCACTGAACTTCAGACTATGTTGGTCTTATTATGTTTCGGAAAAATTGTAGTATTGCTCATGACTTAGTGACACCCGAAGTCGGGATTTTATTTTCTGCATTTGGTTTATGACTTCATATCTTTTGTGAAAATTTCAGTTGAAAAGGTCGTTATTTAAGTTTTAATAAAATATTGAACTACTATGGGAATGTGTCGGGTGGCCTAGTTTCATGATAGGCGCCATCACGGCCGGGTTGGTTTTGGGGTCGTGACAAGTTGGTATCAGAGCCTTGGTTACATAGGTCTCACGAGTCATGAGCAAGTTTAGTAGAGTCTTGTGGATCAGTACGGAGACGTCTGTACTTATATTCGTGAGGCTGCAGAACCTTTAGGAAATCCCACATTCTTGAATTCTTATCGTGCGACATTGATTCGGCTTGAAATGTAACTTTTGAAATTCCTTCCACACGTTCGTATGCGCGCATGAGCACTCGGTATCAACTGTGGATCGATGGCTTGTGATTCCCTAAACGAGAGGTGAGATGTGATTTCTGTGTGTTGATGTTGGGCCAGTCTGGAGGACTTGGGGTCGGGTTTTGCCTGTAGATTGAGCACTGAGGTGTTGAATGTGTGAGCGCGTGCTTTTGGATTTATATGTTCGGTAGTGTCCCTATTAGTGGAAGTGATGGCTGGATGGCTACGTGATGTGTATGAAGTGACTGCGAGATGTGTTCATATGATTTGGATGTGACGAGGAAGGTCTGCTTGAGGGTAGAAAGAACTATTTGGTGCTTGATTTCCATCTTGATTTGATGTATAGCCCGAGTTATGGGTGTGTTGAAGGATCTTTTCATGTTGTTTAGTTGGGGAATGAAGTAGTTTCATGTCGTGATATGAGTTCAGACTCAGGAGGAGTAAGTGATTGTGTGATGTTTATGACGGTGGAAGGGTATAAAGAGATGTTAGTTTGAGACGAAGTAGGTGGGTTATCTCCTACGGGGTGTCCTGAGGGCGTGTGATCCCTATGCTGTTTTGTAGTGAGTCCTTCTTTACCAGTGAATTATATGTGCCGCAGATTGAATTCGGATCGCGTATGAGAGTTGTCTTGACTATTACGAGGGTGAATGCGAGATTTGCAGATGATTTGAAGTACTAAATGGTTTGTGTTGCATGAGCTTATGGAGGATTTGGTTCAATCTCACCATGGTATTATGGCAGTAATAGAGCATGGTCATTGTGAGTTTTTGTATGTTTTGACCTATGGCTTTGAGCTAAGTGGGGGAGTCTGCTATTGATAAGTTGATTGTGTGGCTAGTGTCGTATCAGTTTTAGTTTGAGGTATACTGGCGAATCAGTTGTGACTTACAGGGGTTGAGATCGAGGATAACTCGAGTAAACGAAATTTTGGATAGGGGTTGTGTTATGCTTTATGGGTGTATAAGAATCATGGAATGACTTGAGTTGTCATTGGTGAAGGATATAATGTGCATGGAGCAGGAATTTATTTGGTTGCATTAAGGTGGGGTTACTTCCTGGGGTGTTGGAGTGCTAATGGAGCACAGGTCGTTCGGCCCGTTTGATCAGAGTGGATGACTCCTGAGAATGGTTCTAATAGATTCAAGATGTATATGTAACAATTGGGGGATCTTCAAGATGTGTATTTGGCTAGAAACTGAGGTTTACATTGGAGGGTGTCAACACTTGTGGCATTTCTATATCATTATGGACTCTATATATCGGTATCAGGAAGGTGAAAGTAATGGCTTTAGATTCGCAGGAAGTCTCTTCAGGGTAAGTATTTTGAATGTGGTGCTTTTGGGGATAGTTGAGAGAGTATTCAGCGGCTTATGAGCCTTAGACAGTGTGGTTTTATGCTTGGGTCTCGTGTGGTGAGTTTGGGTTGAGGATTGCGATATTATGGCAATGAGAAGTATCAATTCGAAGGTAATTCAGAAGGAACTTGGATAAATAGGACAACTCGGTAGTAGGTCGAATTGGCATGGTAAGGGATATGATTAGTTCTTTGGGTGCTTATGAGGTAATGAGTTCTACAGGTGTCTCGTGGCAATGCTCTTGGGTTTTTGGTGACCTGCGTAGCTTGGTTGAGTTAGAGGGATTCAGTCCTGACGGTTTGTTTTGTGCAAATAGGATTCAGAGATTTCTTGCTGGCTTCTACCACGGCTAGAGATGTATATTTCTACTGGCGTGAGGAGCATGTGATGTATAGTGATTTTCTTCTAGATGGGATCAAATGGAAAGTTCTCGGCTAGTTGAGTACGTAGTTGCTTGTGGCTCGGAATGGAATATGAAGTTCTCATATTTATCATAGGATGGCATGGTATATGCGGTATGTTGTGTAGGGTCGAGATTTGCATGTGTGAGGTCACGATTCAGTTCTGGAAGGAAGGTCATAAATTCTTAGGCAGCATGGACAGTTCCAGAAGACTAGGTAAATGACATCACTATTTGGTGCGGCTTGATGAGGGTATACATTTCAGAAAGGGCAATGTGTTTGAGTTAAAGGTACTTCATTGGTATTACGGCGCTCTCTTGTTGGATCGATTGCTGATATTCAAGTTTTCTTGCTGGCAAGGAAGAATTATAGGAGTATCCCTCGTGGAATGATTGAGTATTAGAGGTGTGTTATATATTCGAGTGGTGGAGTTGAGATCAGATATGGTGATTCGTGCGCTTTATGGATTTCGAGACTGGGAGTTCTTATAAACAGGTTATTTTGTGGCTGTGGACTGTGAAGATGCGAGCAAAGCTAGTCAGGTGTTAGTATGTGCCATGATTCAGTCATTGTGAACTTTCGGAGAGTTATCTATCTGTTGCCGGTGACCAGAGTTGATGTAGAGTTCATTGGTAGGCCCAGTATGGATGTGTGTTCTGCACCTGGTCGGGATTGTTGACTCCGAATTGCTATTGTTGAGGGATGTGCCATTCGATTTATCATTGAGCTTATTCGTGTTCTGGAGTGATCTATGAGTTACCCTTTTGTGTTGCGAGGAGTTGTGATTATTGGTTATATGCACATATGGTGCGGTTCTATTTGGGCTTTATAGGAAATTGAGTGAGACGGGTGTTTGGGGGTTGCATGATTGATTGCATCATTTACTTCTCTGTGGTAGTGGTGATTCACTTTTGGTACTAGACATCAAATTACGTGTGGTTGATGATTTTGAGCATGGTGACTTGAGGTGTCTCATGTGGACCAGTGTTTGGATAGGGTCACGCATTGTAGCGAAGTTATGTGGAGGTGTGATCCTTCGGGTTAGATTCATGTGTTCTACGATGTTTGATGGGTTCTCAGTATTGTGTTGTGGTGGTACTGGTGAGCTTGTAGTACAACTCTCTCATTTTAGTCATTTTTCCATGATTTGGGTACATTGGACTATTGCTTATTGGTGCGAGGGTCGCGCGGGTTGTGGCTTTAGATTGTATCGATGTGTCATGCCACTAGAGTAGTCGTGTTGGATGAGATAAGGTCATTGGGATCTAGAATGAATACTATCGGATTCGATTTTAGCATGTTGGAAGGATAATATCGGGATTCAGCTTAAAAATTTACTATGGTCCTTGCCGAACGAGAGGGAGCTCCATGACTGGTTAATCTGAGGAATGGTTATGACTTTCTGTGTGTTTCATTCATCATTGGCAGTATACGAAAGTGTTGGAATGAGGCTTTGGTTTGATAAAAGGTTTATTACCGGAATTGGGTTGTTTGAGCAACTGCTGTGATTAGAAGTTATCGCTATGAGTGTTTGAGTTGTGTGGTATATCATGTGATTTTCATCTTGAATTGCGTTTATGGCTTGGTACAGCGTGTTCAGACTTATTCAGTGTGTAGATGTGAGATTCTGATCTTATAGATAATTTTGGAAGTGGAAAAATTGGTTCTAAGGTTATGGGCTAGGGTGAATTGTGGAATTTCAGTTATGTTGTGTTATCGCACCTATATGGGATAGGGTGACGTGGGATCACCCCCGGGTATGTGCATGGCAAGGTTACAGAACGATTTGATGGTTTTCGAAACAATTCTGGGCACGTTCGAGGTCGAAGGTATGTTTAAGTGGGGGAGGATGTAACGACCCGACCGGTCGTTTTGAACATTTGTACTTCGCTCGCCAGTTCTCGGGCATGACTAGCCCCGTATGATGTATTATGACTTATGTAAATCATCGGTTTTGGTTTTCAGTATAATCGGAACAGGATTGGAAGGACAATTCTCAGCTTGAAGCTTTAAATTTGAAAGGTTTGACCAAGTTTAGACTTTTAGTATTCGATCTCGGATTTGGATTTTTATAATTTGGTTAGCTCCGTTAGGTTATTTTGGACTTGGGAGGGCATCCGGAATGTGATTTGGAGGTCCGTGGTAGAATAAGGCTTGAATTGGCAAAATCGGAAATCTGGCGTTTCTCTATCGGCATAGGAAATTTTGATATCGGGGTTAGAATGAAATTTTGGAAATTGGAGTAGGTCCGTAGTGTCATCCGTGACGTGTGTGCAAATTTTAGGTCATTCGGGCGAGGTTTGATAGGTGTCGACATCGTTTGCGGAATTCGGAAGTTTAGAAGTTCTTAGGCTTGAATCCGAGGGTGATTTGGTGCTTTGATGTTGTTTGGAGTGTTCCAAAGATTTGAATAAGTTTGAATAGTGGTATATGACTTGTTGGTATTTTTGGTTGAGGTCCCGAGGGCCTCGGGATGAATTCGGATGGTTAACGGAATGGTTGGAAATTGGTTTGAGCAGCTGAAGCTGTTGTTTCTGTCATTTCCGCACCTGCGGATTGGGGGCTGCAGGTGCGAGGTCCGCAGAAGCAGTAATGGACCGCAGAAGCGGAGAAGGACCGCGGGAGCGGATGTTGGACCGCATCTGCGAGCCCGCAGGTGCGAGGCCTGGGGCGCAGGTGCGAAAGCTGGGAATTTAAGTGAAAGGCGTTGATGCGGCGTTTGGACCGCAGGTGCGTGAATTTAGCCGCAGATGCGAAAGTGCTGGGCAGAATATATAAAAAGGCCCCTTCGCGAATTTTGGGCACTCTTCACCATTTTTCATCCAAATTTGGAGCTTTTGGGAGAAATTTGAAGAGGCATCCATGGGGGTTTCCACCGAGGTGAGTACTTTGGGCCCTAATTCTCGTGATTATGGTAGTTTTCCGGGGTTTAATCATGTAATTAGTAGTGATTAAGGGTGAAATGAGGGGTTCGGGCTTGGGATTTTGGAGAGTTTTGATTGAGGGTTTGAGGGGTCAAATGGAGTCGGATTTTGGTAAATCTTGTATGTATGGACTCGTGGGTCGAAGGAGTTTTTAGTTTTGTGATTTTTGTTGGATTTCGAGACGTGGGCTCGGGGGTCGGGTGTGGGATGAATTTCGGGATTTTGGATTGAATTGATAGTTTTTCATTTGGAATTGATTCCTTGGCCTATATTGATTGCGTTGTATTGATTTTGGTAAGATTCGGGACGTTTGGAGGCCGATTCCAAAGGCAAAGGCGTAGCGGAGCAGGATTTGGCTTGGTTTGAGGTAAGTAACGCTTCCAAACTTGGTTCTGAGGGTTCGGAACCCCGATCTATGTGTTATATGATTAAATATTGAGGTGACGGAAATGCCAAGTGACTGGCGTGTGGGCGTGCACCGTGAGAAATTGTGGCCTTGTTCATTCCATGGCACCGCTTAGTCACTCTTTCTTGCTGATATCTGTGTTGTGATTATATGATTAAGTTTATGCGCTGTAAATCATGCTAATTACCATGTTAGGGCTTCACGCCGATACTATTGAGACCCGAGTGCTCGTTTCTTACTGACATCTCATTAGTTTCATTGTTATTCTGTACTCAGTCTTGTTCATGCATATCATATCATGTCTTATTCTTGGTTGTTGTTATCTGGCACATTATATCATTGTTTCGGGCTAGTTTCATGGCATTGTGAGCCCGGGTGTATGAGACTGGAGAGATGGCTGAGTGAGGCCGAGAGCCTGATTATGAGTGACAGTTATGGGATCGGGCTGCACGCCGCAACAGATTATTGATTATGCCTTCGTTTGCTTGTTGTAGCGATTGGGCTGAAAGGAGCCCCTCCGAAGTCTACACACCCTAGTTAGCGCGAATGATATTATGGAGGGATGGATTTTCTTGGACATGGATTTGTCCGAAGTATTGACATATGGAGATGGATTTCTTCACATGGATGGATTCCATTTTTTCCTCGGTACTGAGTGACGTCTAGTCATTGTTGAGTATGTTCTGGGATGGATTTCCCTGGGCCGGATGGCCATATGCGGTACCGAGTTGTTGAGTGTGTATACATATATACCTGGAGATGGATTTCTCCTCATGGTTGGATTATCATTGTTCCTCGATACTGGATGACTTGCAGTCAGTGTTGTATATGTTTCGGGATGGATTTTCCTGGGTCGGATGGCCATATGTAATACCGAGTGGTTGAGCACTTGAGAGTGGGAGCACACGGTGCATTTTCATACATTTCTGGCATTGACATGTAGAGATTTGCTGAGCTTTATACTTCACATTGTTCGGATTGGTATTTTGCTTTACTGTTGAGTTGAATAACTGAATTGCCAGCATGCCCTCTTTACTATACAATTTAAATGTGTTATAATTGCTGAGGTTTAGGCCGTCACTACCTATCAGTCCATAGTTTGGACTTGTTACTTACTGAGTTGGTGTACTCACGTTACCCCTTGCACCTTATGTGCAGATCCAGTATCTCAGGTCACGGTAGAGACTGTTGACTATTCCAGTCGCGGATTATCTTTGGAGATAGCGAGGTAGCTACCTGGCGTTTGCAGTCCCGCCTTTCTCCTTCTTTATCTTCCTTCTAGTACATTTTGGCTACTTTCAGACTATGTTGGTCTTGTTATGTTTCGGAACAATCGTAGTATTGCTCATGACTTAGTGACACCCGAGGTCGGGCTTTTATTTTCCGCATTTGGTTTATGACTTTATATCTTTTGTGAAAATTTCAGTTGAAAAGGTCGTTATTTAAGTTTTAATGAAATGTTGAACTTTTATGGGAATGTGTCGGCTGGCCTAGTTTCATGATAGGCGCTATCACGACCGGGTTGGTTTTGGGGTCGTGACAGTATACCTCTTTTTTCCTTTTGTAACCTTCTATATGCGTAGTCCCCCCTCCACAGTATTGGAGCATTGAAGCGTAAAATCTCTGACACTAGATCAACTCCTTTCTTTTGGCCCTTTTCCTGAAAAGAAAAATACAAATCGGACTCGGAGATAATCTTTTAGATGATGACTGCATAACCCTTTTTCCATCAGAAAGGTTGTAACATAGATCGGGAATAATTGAATATTCCACCTGTCTTTCGGGTTTAATATCATCATTTGTAACGGGGCAACATTTTGCCTATCATCTAAAATGGTTAGTAGAATTCAAACGAACAAAATAAAGTTGAACTTGCGTGGTACCTGACCGTGGGTATTAAACTCATTTAGAAGTAATACTTCTTCAAATGGACAGTATTCCAATTTGACGGGAACACCTTGCCATCCATGGTTTCCAACTCGTACGCTCCTTTTTCAGCAATGCCTCTAACCCTATATGGGCCTTCCCAATTTGGACTCAACTTTCCTGCATTCGCCGCTTTTGTTGACCAGAACACCTTTTTGAGGACGAAGTCCCCAATTTTGAAGTACCTCAAGTGGACTTTTCTGTTATAGTATCATTCAATCATCTGCTTTTGAGCTGCCATTCAAATTCGTGCTGCTTTCCTCCTTTCTTCTGTCAAATCCAAATTTACCCGTCACTCTTCCTCATTTGTTGCTTCAGTGGTATGTTTGTACCTCGTGCTTGGTTCACCTATCTCCACCAGAATTAAAGCTTCTGTTCTGTACACAAGTGAGAATGGGGTCTCGCCCGTACTAGTTTTTGTCGTTGTCCAATAAGCTCATAGCACCCCTGGTAGTATTTCTGGCCATTTGCTTTTTGATTCTTCCAATCGCTTTTTTAAGTTATGGATGATAACCTTATTTGTCGACTCATCTTGCTAGTTAGTCGCTGGGTGATAAGGTGTAGAAGTAATTCGTTAAATCTGCCAGCTTTAGAAGAATTCAGTGACTTTCGCGCCTACGAATTGTGGGCCATTGTCACAGATGATCTCCTTTGGAACTCCAAATCGACATATAATATTTCTCCAAATGAAATCCGTAACTTCCTTTTCTTGCACCTATTTAAAGGCACCTGTTTCTACCCATTTTGAGAAATAATCCATTAAAATTAACAGAAATCATACCTTTCCCTTAGCTTGAGGCAAATGCCCGACGATGTCCATCCCCCATTTCATGAAGGGCCATGGTGATATAACTGAATGCAATAGTTCCGTTGGTGGATGCATGCTATTGGCATATCATTGGAATTTATCACACCTGAGTACGAACTTTTCTGCTTCTTCTTCCATTTTTTGCCAATAATATCCTGCCTTATTAATGCCTTCACCAATGATCTTCCCCCAGCGTGATTGCCATAATGCCCCTCATGTACTTTTCTCATTACATATTCCATTTGTTATGGTCCGAGGCACCATGCTAAAAGTACACCAAATATTTTGCTGGGCAACTTTTAACCGTAACAATTGGGATTTCTTCTTATCCTCAGGCAAGATACCACACTGCAAAAAGTTCATAAATTCATTTCTCCAATCCTAAGTTAAATTATTGAAATTTACCTCACTCTTGGTTTGATCGAGTTTTGAATGAAACAAATGCACCACTACAACATTTTCTGCGTTTGTTGCATTTGTGACAGATGAAAGATTTGCCAACGCATCAGCTTCTGCATTTTCCTCCATGTGTATTTGCACGGCTTTCCATGTCTGAAATTGTCTAATTAATTCTCGTACCTTTTCGAGGTATTTCTGCATTCTTGTCTCTCTCGCCACGTAAATCCCCTACATTTGATTAACTACAAGCTGCGATTCACTTTTGATTACGATTTTTTTGATACCAAGTTCTCGTGCCAATTCCAATCCTGCAATCACAGCTCCATACTCTGCCTCATTGTTAGTGATTGGGTATCATTTTATTGCATGTCTTATGACTTCCCCCAATGGTGGAATTAGAAGAATACCCAAACCTGCCCCTTTAACATTTGAGGAACTGTCAGTAAATAGGGTCCAACTCCCCGGATTAGCTCCGGTAAATACTTGTAGCTCTTTTTTTGCTTTAGGAACTAGGTCCATACTAAAATGTGCTTCAAAATCTGCTAACACCTGTGATTTTATTGTAGTTCTAGGCTGATATATAATATCATATTCACTAAGTTCTATTGCCCATTTAGCTAATCTACCTAATAATTCCTGTTTATGCAATATGTTCCTTAGTGGGAAAGCAGTAATAACATGAATAGGATGACACTGAAAGTAAGGTTGTAACTTTCTTGATGCCATGATTAAAGCTAAAGCAAGTTTTTCTAGGTGAGGATACCGTATCTCAGCATCTAATAAAGACTTCTTTACATAGTAAATTGGAGATAATTTACCTTTATCTCCACGTACCAATACCGCACTTACCGCTGCTTCCGACACAGCAAGGTAAATGAGCAACCTCTCTCCATCTTTTGGTTTGCTAACAGAGGTGGATTTGATAGATATGACTTTAAGTCCTTCAGAACTTGTTAACACTCGTCAGTCCACTCAAACCGATTTTGCTTCTTCAACACCGAAAAGAACTTAAAAAATTTTTCCGATGACTTTGATATAAACCTTCCTAAAGTTGTTATCCTGCTTGTTAACCTTTGCACTTCTTTCTTGCTCATGAGTATATCCGGTATTTCCTCAATAGCTTTGATCTTTACGGGATTTACTTCAATACCTCTATTGGAAACAAGAAAAGCTAAGAACTTACCTGAAGCCATGCCAAAAGGGCACTTCTCCAGGTTTAACTTCATGTTGTACTTGCAGAGAATTTCAAAGGCCTCAAACAAATGTTGAAAATGATCACCCCGCCTGTGTTGACTTGACCAACATATCGTCTATGTAGACTTTCATAGTTTTTCCCAGGTGTTCTTGAAACATTTTAGACACCAATCTCTGATATGTGGCTCCTGCATTTTCAAGCCAAATGGCATGACTTTGTAGCAATAAGTCCCCCTGTTTGTGATAAACGAAGTTTTCTCCTCATCTAGAGGGTCCATTTTTATCTGGTTATAACTAGAATATACAACAACAACAACAACAACAACAACAAAAATAACAACAAACCCAGTATAATCCCACAAGTGGGGTCTGAGGAGGGTAGTGTGTACGCAGACCTTACCCCTACCTGGAGAGATAGACAGGCTATTTTCAATAGACTCTCGGCTCAAGAAAAGGTGGCAGGGAAAAAAAGATATGAAGAAGAAGAAATAGGGGGAAGAGGGAGACAAAAGACAATAAAGAAGAAGGGAAAAAAAGGTAGCATCAAATAGTAACAATCGAGGAGCAACAATTTCCAGTAGCAGTTTTCAAAAAAAAAAACAATGGACGTGGTAGCTAAGTACCAGGTACACTAACAATCTAAAAGAAAGTATCTCTTAACCAACCACAAGAATACTACTAGTACTACTGGTAAACCTTGGAGAAAGTGACAAGTACCTGTCAACCCACCACCTTAATCCTCGACCTGCATACCTTCCCATCGCTAGTCATGTCCTCGGTTAGGTGAAGCACTAACATGTCCTGCCTAATCACCTCTCCCCAATATTTCTTTGGCCTACCCTGCCTTTCCTCAAGCCTGCATGTTCAACCTCTCACACCTCCTGATCAGGGCATCTATGTCTCTCTTCCTCACATGTCCAAACCATTGCAGCCTCGATTCCCGCAACTTGTCCTCCACGGATACCACTCCCACCTTGTCCCTAATAAATTCATTCTTAATCTTGTCTTTCCTGGTATGTCCACTCCTCCATCTCAACATCCTCATTCCAGCTACGCTCATCTTCTGGACATGTGACTTCTTGATGGGCCAACACTCAACCCCATATAACATAGCCGGTCTAACCACCACCCTGTAGAATTTTCTCTTAAGTCTAGGCGGCACATTCTTGTCGCATAAAACCCTCGAAGCTAGCCTTCATGTTATCCAACCCGCTCCAATGCGATGAGTAACATCCTCGTCAATCTCCCCATTGCCTTGGATTATAGACCCAAGATACTTGAGACTATCTCTTTTGGGGATGACTTGAGTATAAATCTTTACTTCCACTTATTCTTCATGCCTCTCGTCACTGAACTTGCACTCTAAGTATTCAGTTTTCGACCTACTCAACTTGAAACCTTTGGACTCCAGCGTTTGTCACCACACTTCCAACCTAGCGCTAACACCCCCTCGCGTCTCGTCAATCAGTACTATGTCATCAGCAAATAACATACACCATGGAACCCTCCCTTATATGTATCGCATCAACATATCCAATGTTAGCGCAAACAAAAATAGGCTAAGGGATGATCCCTGATGCAACCCCATCTCGGCAGGGAAATATTCCGAGTCTCCCCCTGCAGTCCTCGCCCGAGTCCTAGCACCTTCGTACATGTTCTTAATCACCCTAATGTATGCTACCGGGATTCCTCTAACCTCCAAACATCTCCATAGCACCTCCATCGGCACCTTGTCATAAGCTTTCTCAAGGAAAACCATGTGCAAGTCTTTTTTCCTCTCCCTATACTGCTCCACCAATCGTCTCACAAGGTGAATGGCTTCTATAGTTGACCGTCCCGGTATAAATTCGAACAGGTTCTCAGAGATAGATACACCTGCCCTCATCTTCTCTACCACCCTCTCCCAAACTTTCATAGTGTGACTCGGCAGCTTGATACCCCTATAATTGTGGTAGTTCTGGATATCACCTTTGTTTTTGTACAACGGAGTCATCAAGCTCCACCGCCACTCTTCGGGCATCTTCTTCGTCTTGAAAATGACGTTAAACAAACTAGTAAGCCACTCCAAGGCTACCCTACCCGCCTCTTTCCAAAATTTCACTGGGATCTCGTCAGGCCCACTCGCCTTACCCCTGCTCATCTTCCGTATTGCCACATCAACCTCCTTACACTTAATTCTCCTACAGAACCCAAAATCTCTTCGGCTCTCTGAGTTCTCCAACTCACCCAGCACGATGTTCCTATCCCCTTCCTCGTTCAAGAGTCTATGGAAGTACTCCTGCCATCTGCGCCTGATACACGCCTCTTCCACCAATACCTCACCGTCTTCGTCTTTGATGCACCTCACTCGATCCAGGTCCCGAGCCTTCCTCTCCCTAATCTTGGCTAACTTGTACAACTTCCTATCCCCTTCTTTGCCTCTAATATCCTCGTACAATCTTTCAAAAGTTGCAGTCTTAGCCGTCGTGACCGCGAGATTCGCCTCTCTCCTAGCCTTCTTATAATACTCCCTATACGTCCTATGTTCTTCCTCATCCGTGCTCCCCACTAGCTTCAAATATGCCGCTTTCTTAGCTTCCAGTTTTCCTTGGACCTCCCCATTCCACCACAGTCCCCTTTGTGGCCACCCGAGCAACCCTTCAAGACCCCTAGCACCCCCATAGCAGCTTCCCTAATGTAGTTCGCTGTCGTGGTCCACCTACTACTCGCGTCCCCATTACTCCTCCAAGCCCTCATAGCCAATAGCTTCTCCCTCAACTCCTGAGTCTTTCCCTTAGTCAAGGCTCCCCACTTAATCTTAGGTTGGTCATACACCGCTCTCTTATTCCTTGCTCCCTTGACCTCCAAGTCCATTACCAAGAGCCTATGTTGCGATGACAGACACTCACGCGGGATAACCTTACAATCCGTACAAAGGCCCTTATCACCTCTCCTGAGGAGAAGATAATCAATCAGAGTCTTGGCAACCCTACTCCGAAAAGTGACCAAGGGTTCCTCCCTCTTCTGAAATCTCGTGTTAGCTAGAACCAAGTCAAAAGCTTTAGCAAAGTCCAATAACGAAGTATCGCCCTCATTTCGAACCCCAAAACCGAACCCGTCATGCACCTCATCATAACCCCTAGTCATCTCCCCAACATGGCCATTAAAGTCACCCCCTATGAAAATCTTCTCGGACTGTGGGATACCACGCACAACCTCGTCCAAATCGTAGGGGTGTGCATTCGATTTATCGATTCGATTTTGACCCTTATCGATAATTACTTATCGATTATCGATTTGTACATATGCTTATCGTTATCGTTTTAATAAGGTTTCGATTTTTTCGATTTCGATTTATCAATTTTGGGGGCTTATCGATTCGGTTATCGACTACACCAATAAGAAAATTTACGGGATTCCACGGAAAGTATATCGCTATAAACGCGCCTAAATAATATGGACAAAAAGTTGCTAAAATAAGACGAACATTGTCACACCTCCTTTTTCGCTACACCCGCGAGGGCGTCAAGGAGTTTTTCCAATTAAGGGACAGTCGGAACGGGATTTATTATTAATATTCAGAGTCGCCACTTGGGAGATTAATGGTGTCCCAAGTCACCGGTTGAATCCCGATCCGAGGAAATTATGACTCTGTTAACAGTCCGCGAACCAGAACTCCGAGTAAGGAATTCTGTTAACCCGGGAGAAGGTATTAGGCATTCCAGGATTCCATGGTTCTAGCACGGTCGCTCAACTATTGTAATTGATTTTATTTGATTTCAAAACATGTTCTAACTTATGTGCCTTTTATTAGTAAACCGCTTTTATTGTTATTTTTAATAAGACTTGCAACATCGTGAAAATGCGTCTCGAACCACGTCGCACCAGTGCACCCATGATTGTCAATACATTTCAACTTCGTTGAGATTTGGATTTGGGTCACATAAATGTGCACCCACATTTAGGAAGGTAGATTATTAAAGGACGCGCCTAAAGCAACTAACGCGTCATTAACTTTGCGGGAGGCCATGGAAATTTACTAAATGGCACGTCCCGAATTCTAAATATTTTAAAGAAATGGTTAACGAGGGCCACGCAATTGTCATTTTTATTTGGCGCGGTGCACCTCGAACTATCCTAAAGGCCGTTACTCAACTAAAACAAACTACGGATGTTTATAAGGTATTTTTCGCAAACTACTCTAAGATTATTGCAAGACGTGAGAGCTTTAGGGGATTTAGTTGTGGAAGTAAGGAAGTAGTCAGCTTTGTCATTAAAGAAGGGGTGGGCCAACAGCATATTATCGTGAAATGGACCTGTCACATAACATTGTTGTCTCAATAGTTTACTTGCTAAATGGGCTCAAACTAACAGTTTCCTAAAACTATAACAAGCCCAGCCAACATAAATACTCATCAACAGCCTACTAGCAAACGGAGCAATTTAAGTCGACGTAGTCAGATTCATAGCAACTTTCAATTAGCTCTTGTTCTCGAATTCAGGAACGAAACTGGCAAAATCTTTTAACAACATAAAGACACGTTGCACATGACCATATGAACATGAAGGAAACCCAGGCGTGCTGGAAGCTATTCGAAGATACATAAATTCTAGTCAGGTGTTCTCAAAATTAAAACTAGCATGAACATACATATCAATCCTACAAGCATTTCTGGATTATGCAATATTCCAAATCTGAAATCTAAACTAGCCCTTGAAGCATGGTGGAAAAACTATGAAAAACGCACTTGAAATGAGTCATTACCACTACAGCTTAAGTTATAGGAACAATATAAGTTCAATTATACTACTTGGCCAAACTATTAGAGAAATATCCAGTTCACACACACTGAATCAGTGATAGAACCAGATGAATCTCGAATCGCATACTACCTTTAACTACTATGGACTGCAGATCAGCTTATACTACCAGCATTTAAATATTTTACAACTCTTCAATGGACTTGAACACTGAACACTTGAAGGAATCAGGGAGGGGATGAGATGAAGCTAGCACAAAAATCATCTCTAACACTAGTTACAAATCAACTACAAACATAGAGTAATCAGAAAACCGTAGCAAATGAACAAATTATTCCAATAAGCTGAAATATATCTCATGCTTCAACATCTTCATTTCAATTCATTTTTCTCCAATCTATTTCACAGCCAGCATGGTTACAGAAAAATGTACCTGAAATGATAGAAAAAGTGAACCAAGGGGAATCAGGAGCTAGATTTCAGCAGGGACTGAACACAGCAACAGACAGCCACAGATCCAACGATGAAACCACAGAAACTAACTCCAAAATTCAATGGAACAGCAGACTCAACAGTTCAAAACCCAGAGAAATTAAATCTGAACACTGATACCCAATTCTTAACAACCAGAACACTCAAATCTGACAACATTGACTAACTTTCAAGCCATTTCAAAACCGAGACAGAAAGTGAAAACCATAATTGATTCAGAGATGAGAATCTTTCAAATTTCAAAGCTGAAATCCGATGGAACAGTAGCAGCCTCTTTTGTATTTTTATTCTTTTTTTTGAATTTTTGAAGAAAAGCTAAGATCTAAAGGGGTTTGGATTCGAATTTCTGTTAATGAAAACTTGAAGAATGTTATTTTTTTTTTGGAATTTTAGAGGTTCCCAAAAACTTCCTATACAAGGCAAGTGAATGCCTATTTATAGGCAAACTTAGGGTCCAATTTCAGATTTTCACTTTTCCTATTAGTCCCTATTTTAATTCTATTTTTTACCCTTTATTTCTTGACTTGTTACACAAGTAACTACCCTAAGTTTAGTGAAACCTGCACTATAGTCCATCCTAGAAGGTTCTATACCCATTACAATTCCTATTCTATCCTTACCTTGGTTCTAAAATTACCAATTTGGCAAAACATGCCATTTTCAATCCCTAAAACACCCTCAAACCTCTCCTAGAATTACCAACATGTTTTAATTACACATAACCAATTTATCCTGAAACCTAAATTTATTAAGGCTTAAACAGTAATTTAAAGAAAAGCCCTAATTAACCAATTTCCAATTGAACTAATTAACCCTAGCTAATACCAATTATGGAAATTCAAATGATCTAAACTAACAATAAAATTAAAACCATTAATTCATTACAGCTAATCATGAAACTAATCTGTCAGAATTTGAACAACAGGTAACAATTATCATAATCGAAAGCTAACCAGAATCAAAATATATTTATCCAAACAACAGTTAAATTGAAATCCTATAGCCCTAATTTAAGTATCATGCAGGAAAAACAAACCCTAATTAAAGCTAAACAAACAAGTCAAAAAATCAGCAAAGAAAGGAACAAGAAGGCTTACTGACTATGGAACGAACTCTGGCCAGCCATTGTTGTTTGAATCCTCCGGGATTCTTGACACGTAACATCCCTAATCGTGTGTTTTCAAAAGAAAACACGTGATTAGGGAAATTACGGTCCAAAATCCCCAAGATTTCTGAGTTAGGGTTCTGCCGGAATTTGGGATTTAGAATTTGTAATGTTCCGGGCAGATTCGAGACAAGTGGCTATGGGGGTTGGGTAGAGGAGGCTTGGGCGGTTCTGTGGTGTGAATTTGGGTTAATTTGGGACAACTGATGTCATGGCCGAAAAACTTTAAACCGTTATTCGAAGGGTTCGGCGTTGATTCGAGGGACGGGGTGAAATGAGAGAGACGACACGGGGGGGGGGGGGGGGTGCAGGGGTTCGGACACTCTTATACTAACAAGACCCTACTTCTCCACCGTTGGATGGATTAACCTCGACGGCCAGGATTGATAGAAGGGGAGACGACGTCGTTTCGTGCGTCTCAAGACTGGACCGGGTTAGGGAATGGGTATGGGCCAGGCGGATCTGGGGGGTTTTTAATTTGGGCTAAGCCAATTTTGGTCTTCTTATCAAGCCCCACTTTCTTTTATTTTAATTGTCCCCCTTTTTTTCATTTTTGTTTTGCTTTCATTTTTGTATTTTATATTTTTCTGATTTTATAAAAATGCTAAAACAAAACAAAGACCTAATTAAACTATTTAACTCCTAAAATTATTTAGAACTTTATTTAAAGATAAGTGCAACAATTAACAATTAAAAGTGCAAAGAAACTATTTTTTGAAATTTTCTTTTAAAATTTGTTCTAAAACTAATTAATACCTAATTAATACTAAAATTGTGAAATTAAATCCTAAATGCAAAAAATGCATATTTTGTATTTTCATATGAATTAAAATGCACGAATAAAAATGCAACAATTACCAAAAAATGCCACCAAATTCACGAAAAATTACAAAATACTAAAGAAATTGTTTTTGTTTGAAATTTGGGAATTATTGCTTAGGGCAAAAATCACGTGCTCACAAACATCATTTATAATATAAAAATTGTGTCAACAAGCACATGCAACAAAACTAAAGTAAGGGATCAAATGTATGCCATCAACACTCCAACGGTATAAAAAAATAAAACAAAACAAAACACATCATCACGGCTAATTCTGTTTTCCATTAATTTGAACTTCATTCCCTTGATCTTTAAATATGATCATTCCTTATATGTGGTAGAGGAAATAATAGGGTAAGGGACTTAGGGTAAAGGAAAGGGTATAGATTAGGGAAAATAATATTGTATAGCCGCTTTCAAAATAATAGCGGAATATATATACATTCTGTATGTTATATTAATCTACACAAATAGGAATTTAAACTACGTCTAACTGAAGTAAACTAGGGGGTGTGCATTCGATTTATCGATTCGATTTTGACCCTTATCGATAATTACTTATCGATTATCGATTTGTACATATGCTTATCGTTATCTTTTCAATAAGGTTTCGATTTTTTCGATTTCGATTTCGATAACAAATAATCGATTCGATTTATCGATAAACCGATTCGAATGCACACCCCTACCAAATCGTCCTAGAAATGCCTTTTGACCTTCTCGCTCAGTCCTGCTTGAGGCGCGTAAGCACTAATCACGTTAACAGTGAACCCATTAACCACTAGCTAAATAATCAGCAGCATATCATTCACCCTCGTGACATCTACCACTAACTCCCTGAGATCCCTATCAACTAAAATATCTACCCCGTTCTTGCCTCCCACACCTCTGGAATACCATAGCTTGTACCCACTAACCTCCCGAGCATTCGTACCCCCCATCTAGTCTCCTGGACATATGCTATATTAATCTTCCTCTTCTAGAGAATATTTCCCAACTCTATCGACTTACCCGTCAGTGGCCCCATGTTCCAAGATCCAACTCTCAACCTTATGTGTGCCTTACCCCCTTGCCACCCTTGCTCCCCGCCCCTTGACCCACCCTCTGACCTGCCCAAGGACACAACCTCACACTACCATTGCTTTGAATAGCCATAAAAACCAGGGATATAAACTAAATCTTAACTACTACAAATGCAGACAAGCAGGCAAAGCGTAAAACAAGCAAAGCCTAAATATAAGCTAAAATGTAATGTAACTTGAGCACGCAAAAGATATGAGTGATACAACTAATGAAAGATAAATGTAGGCAATCCGAAGGAAATACAATAGTCAAGGTGTTCCCGCGCGCGTCAGAGGATCGTCGGGAATTGTCCCAATGACGCCGCTGCTAGGTTTAGGAAACTGACCAGCAACGATAAAGAAAGGGGGAGGAGGAGACGGGGTGAAAGCATAGGTAATGGGGGTTCCGCCCAGGCTGCCGCCGCCGCTAGGCTAGGTCAGTAGGAATCCCCGCCAGAAAATAGGGGGGAAAGAGAGATGGGAGGTAAAGGGACGAGGTACGGGGAAGAAAGAAAGAAGAAGAAAAGGGAAAGCTAGAGAGGCGAGAGATGGGGGGAGGGCAGATTGATAGAATAGGTGAGAAAAGGGAAACAAGTGTAGAAACGAGGAAGAAGAAGAAAGCAAGATAAAGAAAGAAGAAAGGAAGACGGAGGGTTGGGGGCTTACCTGAGCCGGTGGTCGCCGGTGGTAGGAAGGCTGAGGCAGGAAGACGTTAGATAGGGAGGCGTTAAAGAGAAGAGAGAGAAAGAGAGCCACCCATTATAACCAGAATATGCATATACAAAACTTAAAAGCTCATGACCTGCGGTAGAATCAATTAATTGATCTATATGTGGTAAAGGAAATGAATCTTTAGGACAAACCTTATTTAAATTAGTGTAATCCACGCAAACTTTCCATTTTCATTCTTTTTTGGAACCACAATGGTATTAGCTACTGGTTAGGGTACTTTACCTCTCGTATTGAACCAATTTTCAAAGTTTTGTACCTCATCCTAGATCACTTGATTTTTGAAGGCCCCTTGCTTCCTTTTCTTTTGCTTTGACATGTGGGTGTAACGGGTCCTCATTTAGCTTATGAGTCATCACCTTTGGTGGCATACCTGTCATAGCTGAGTGCGACCAAGCAAAGCAATCTGCGTCAGCACATAAAACTTTAATTAACTTACCTTTTCATTTCTAGGCTCAAATTTGCTCCGATGTAAACCTTTTCTGTCTGGACAGTGGACAGATAGTATTACGGCTTCGATTCCTTTGGCTCTTGAATCACATCAGGTCTTGAATCGACATTAGTCTGTCTTTGTGTGTTTTCAATTGAGGTATGAACAGCAGTGTCCTCAACTAAATTCTTTAATTTCTATTTCGCATCTGCATCGTTAGCTGTCGTGTTTGCAATCACCACTGAATTAATACTTCGTAAAGCTTGTCGATATTCGTGGATTTGTTGGATTCCTCACCATGAATGGAATTTGATAACTTGTGTAATGTGGACGAGACAACATCCATATCATGAATCCATGGTCTTCCCAAGATTATATTATAGGTCATGTCCACGTCTATCACATGGAACTTTGTATCTTTGATGAGCCCTTCTGCAAATGTGGCAAGTAAAACTTCCCCTTTCGTAACAACGCTTGAATTATCAAATCCAGACAAATATAGTGCCTTTGGTATGGCCTTGTCATTAGCTTGCATTTCATTTACCACCCTCAGTAAAACGATGTTCACTGAGCTGCCTGGATTAATCAAAACTCGTTTTACATTAGTATCATGTACAAGTAGAGATATTACTAGTGCATCGTTGTGAGGAATCATCAAATCGTCTGTGTCTTCATCGTCATATATTATACTGTCACCATCCAAGACTTGGCGGACTCGTTTTCCATGAGTGACAATAACTTTTGATGTCTTTTCGCAGCTGTATATGTTACTCCATTGACCTCATCTCCTCCGGTTATGACGTTGACTGTTCTCTTTGGTGATGGAGGTTTTAGGGGTTTTCTTCGTGTATGATTGTCTCCCTTTCTCACTGAACAGATCAATAAGATAGTGTTGCTTCAATAAATGTTCAACCTCTCCTTGCAAAAGCCTACAATCTAGTGTTCTATGGCCATGATCATTATGAAACTTGCACAAGAAATATGGGTTTCTTTCGTTTGGATCTGATCTCATTTCTTTTGGCCATCGCACCTTATCTCCCATACCTCTTAAAATAGCCACCAGTTCGGAGGTGCTAATGTTAAACTATAATCCCCTATTATTCCTTGTGTATCGGAATCATTACTTCGGGCATCCCGCTCCTTTCTGAACCTGGATGAAGAGCTTGCGTATTTTTGTCTTGATCTTGAATCAAATCGTGCATTCTCTTGTTTAGATTGAGTGTCTCGCCCTGCGGGCCCCATGAATGGTCCGTACTTATTTTTACCGTACTTCTCTCTAATTCTGAGCGTCTCGAACCTGGTCTTTCTTCAACCTTTGGCTGTGCAACCGTATGTTCTTCTATCCGCAGCTTCATGTTGTATCTATTGTACACATCGTTCCAAGTTGTTTCAGGAAATTCTCGCAAACTTTCTTTTAACCTCCTCGTACATTCTAAACTTCTCTCATTCAAGTTGCTCGCGAATGCCATAACTGCCCAGTTATCAGGTAGTCGTGGCAACATCATCCTCTCTCGTTGGAATCTATCTACAAATTCCTTGAGCAATTTGTCCCTTGTTTAACCTTGGAAATGTCTTCCATCCCCTTTTCAACTTTTTGAGCCCCCGAATGCGCTTTTATAAATGAATATGCAAGCTTAACAAAAGAATCAATGGAATTTTCAAGTAAGAGAGAATACCACATTAACCCTCCTTTTGTGAGTGTTTCGCCAAACTTTTTATCCAAAACTGATTCTATCTCCTCCTTGGTTATATCATTGCCTTTCACACCGGTAGTGAATGCGATCACGTGATCCCGGGGGTCAGATGTCCCATCATATTTGGGAATATCAGGCATTTTAAACTTTTTGGGAATTAGCAAAGGTGTCGCACTTGGCTTCTAGGGTTATTGTGAATACTTGTCAATATTCACACCTTTGATCACGGGAGGCACGCCAGGTATTTTCTCTATACACTATTTTGCTCCTTCGGTTGTTTCTGCAAATTCTGCAAAGTTAGTACTAATACTTCCAGAGTTATCGAGCCCCGAATGTGGGTTATCCAAAGTTGTTGTATTAATTGGTGGAGGAGTTTGCGCTGCATTGGGTAATCCTCTGACAAAAGCCTGTGGTGCATCGTTCATGTGTTCTGCAGTTAATTGCTTTAGAGCATCCTGCTCCACGGTTTGGTCGCCTCCATGTTGACCATCAGCGCGCGAAGCAGACCTTTCAGGTGAAATTTCACAAGATTGCCGAGGGGAACCCGTGGGTGTGTGATTTGTTGGAGTTCCACTTTGTTGGTACAGCTGATTATTCTCGTTAGCGGTTGACATATTTGATCATTAAAAATGAAGTTTGGAAAGTGAACAGATTATCATATTTCTGGAAACGTAACCAATTTGTTTAACCCAAAAATAGATTTCTCGGTCACTTCACTTTCCCCATAATTTGAAGAACAAAACAAATAATAGAAAAAAACTGACAAGGAAAGAAAAATTGATAATCACTCCCAGAATTGTAGTTAGAACCTTATGAATAAAGTAAAGAATGATTGGTTATATTTTCAATAATAATCGGATACCATTACAAATGATGACTAAGTCCTTATATAAGAGTACACAATTATAACAGTTTTTATACTTAATTCGGGCTTGTTAATGGCATTAATTGCCTTGATTACTCGTTTTCATATATAATTGTAACGGAAGCATTTATTACTGAGGATTTTTCGCAACCACAATTATATGCCGATTTTCCTTCCTTATCTATAACAGATTCGTGCATCTTTCTTGCTTAATGGTCTTTATACATTCCGCTCCTATTTTTTTCCCTACTGTCAGAGCTGGTTTCTTTCCTAGAGAAATCCGAGGGTGTTTTTCCCGTGCCTTCTTGTATTCTTTAACTCAACCCCGCCTGTCACCTTATTGATGGTCCACGTGTCATGCCTTTTTTCCACTAATACACGCTTCAATTTGAATTATTTGCCTTTTCAATTTATAGAAAAAAAATAGATTGAACGAAACAAATGAACTATAATTATGACTACATGTAACAAATATAAGACTTCCAACAATATAACTAATATTATAAATTTTTTCCTTCTTACATAGTGCTCTATAATTGCCTTCACTGTTAATCGATCTATATGTAGGACATTTTAGGACTCGTTTGGCCATGAGTTTTGCCAAAATAAATTTGGGATTTATTTTCAAAACTCATGTTTGGTCATAAATTTTGCCCACATTTTGGCAAAATCCCAAATCCCAAACCCCAAATCCCAAAATCACCCCAATTGCTGATTTTGGGCCAAAATCCCAAAACTTGGGAATTCTATACATGTTTTTCCAAAATAAAGTTGGGAAATATGTTTTGAAAACGTATGTCCAAACACATTTTCATCTTCAAACCAAACTTCACCCAAATCAGATTTGTCAAAACAAATTTGGAATCTATGGCCAAACGCTAGCTTAAATTTTCAAGAATTCTTTCGCACAGCTAACCAGAATTGTCCAACACTCTTCTTTGAGTTCAAGAAGAAAAGGGACAGAAAAAATCACGCCCTTTTTAAAATCTTATATATGTTAATAAATGTAGCTCAAAGTAACAATATAAAACAAGAAGATAAGTAGAATAAGAGAAGAAGAGATAACTTTCTTATTTCATCAAGTGTTCAAGTGTATTCCATCTCACATTTCATGCCCCTATTTATACTATTACATATGAAGGTTACAAAATCATTGTCTTAAACATGGCATTAATAATTGAGATCATGAGGGAAGATCATGGGGAGGGGTTATGGAGGTATGGGAGTTACAATCATAATGGTGATGAGTAGTGGGAGGTAATTTACATCATGGGTAGTAGTGGACATCCACATTTACTAAATATTTTATAACACTCCCCCTTGGATGTCCAAAAAAATAGATAATATGCCTCGTTAAACCTTACTAAGAAAAAACCCTGTGGGAAAAAATCTTAGTGAAGGAAAAAGAGTACACATATCTATAATACGCTTTATTTGTTGCCTCGTTAAAAACCTTACCAGTAAAGCCCAGTGGGACAAAACCTAGGCTAAGGGAAAAAGAGTACAGCGCGTATCTTACTCCCCCTCATGAAAATATCACTTTATTTCTCGAAGACGTCGCATTCCAATCTTCTGTCTCAATTTCTCAAATATTGAGGTTGGTAAAGCCTTAGTGAACAGATCAGCCAAATTTTCACATGAACGAATCTGTTGAACATTAATTTCACCATTTTGTTGAAGATCATGCGTGAAAAAGAACTTTGGTGAAATATGCTTTGTTCTGTCTCCTTTGATGTATCCTCCTTTCAGTTGAGCAATACAAGCAGCATTGTCTTCATATAGTATTGTTGGATTATCCTTTTTCATAAGAAAACCACACATTTCCTGAATATGCTGAGTCATTGATCTTAACCAAACACATTCCCGACTAGCTTCATGAATGGCTATTATCTCAGCATGATTTGAAGATGTGGCAGCTATTGTTTGTTTCATTGAACGCCATGATATAGCAGTACCTCCATATGTAAACAAATAGCCTGTTTGAGATCGGGCTTTGTGTGGATCAGACAAATAACCTGCATCGGCATAGCCAATCATTTTTTACTTGAATTCATTAGAATAAAACAATCCCATATCTATGGTTCCCCGAAGATATCTAAATATATGCTTAACACCATTCCAATGTCTTCTTGTTGGGGAGGAGCTGAATCTTGCTAATAAGCTCACTGCAAAAGCAATATCTGGCCGAATATTGTTGGCAAGATACATCAGTACCCCAATTGCACTAAGATATGGAGTTTCATCACCAACGAGCTCTTCATCATTTTCTTGAGGCCGAAATGGATCTTTATTTATATCAAGCAATCTCACAACCATTGGGGTACTCAATGAATGTGCATTATCCATGTAAAATCGCTTTAAAACCTTTTCAGTATATGTTGATTGATGGACAAAAATACCATTTGATACATGCTCACTTTGTAGGCCAAGACAAAATTTTGTCTTCCCAAGATCTTTCATTTCAAACTCTTTCTTCAAACACTCTACAGCCTTTGGAAGCTCTTTAGAAGTGTCAATGATATTCAAGTCATCAACATACACAGCTATGATGACAAATTCAGATCCAGACCTCTTAATAAAGACACAAGGGCAAATAGGGTCATTTTTGTACCCTTCCTTTAGCAAATACTCGCTAAGGCGATTGTACCACATCCTCCCTGTTTGCTTCAATCCGTATAAGGATTTCTGAAGCTTTATTGAACAAGTTTCTCTTGAACTTTTATGTGCTTCAGGAACTTTAAATCCTTCAGGGATTTTCATAAAAATTTCATTATCCAGTGAGCCATATAAGTAGGCTGTGACAACATCCATCAATCGCATATCAAGCTTTTCATGGACTGCCAGATTTATTAGATACCTGAAGGTAATTGCATCTACCACAGGAAAATATGTCTCCATATAATCAATGCCAGGCCTTTGCGAAAACCTTTGTGCCACAAGTCGTGCTTTATATCTTACGACTTCACCTTTCTCATTTCGTTTTCGCACAAAAACCCATTTGTACCCCACTGGCTTGACACCTTCAGGCGTTCGGACTATTGGTCCGAAAACTTCATGTTTTTCGAGTGAAGCCAATTCCGCTTGAATTGCATTTTTCCATTTTGGCCAATCATTTCTCTGTCTACATTCATCGACAGATTTTGGCTCAAGATCCTCATCTTGTTGCATTATTTCAACTGCAACATTATATGCAAAATTGTTGTTAACAACAACGTTATTTCGGTTCCACCTTTTTCCTGTAGAGACATAACTTATTGAGATCTCTTCATTTTCATCATTTCCAGGTACTAGAACCTCCTGTAAGGTCTTATCAATTGCTATGTCCTTATGTTCCTCTTGAGCAATTGCCTCTATGTTATGATCAACTTGATCATTTGCTCCTTTCCTTTTTCGGGGATTCTTATCCTTGGAACCAATTGGTCTACCACGTTTAAGGCGTGGCCTAGACTCATTTGCATCATCATACTGTCCAGCTGAGACATCAACTCGATTTGGAGCATTTACAGCTGGAAAGTGCGATTTAGTAACCCGTGGAAGGTTAGTAAATGCATCTGGCAATTGATTTGCAATATTTTGCATATAAATGATCTTTTGAACTTCTTGTTCACATTGATTTGTACGAGGATCCAAATGAGATAGAGATAATACGTTCCAATCTATCTCTTTTTCTAGCTGTTTATTTTCTCCCCCTAATATTGGAAAAACTGATTCATCAAAATGACAATCAGCAAATCTGGCTGTAAACAAATCTCCTGTCATGGGCTCCAAATATTTGATAATAGAAGGAGATTCTAACCAACATATACTCCCAACCTTCTTTGGGGACCCATCTTTGTGCGTTGTGGTGGAGCAATTGGAACATATACCGCACATCCAAATATTCTTAGATGGGAAATATTTGGCTCCTGACCAAAAGCCAATTATAATGGGAAGACTTTATGATAACTGGTTGGCCTTATGCGCACAAGTGCTGCTGCATGCAAAATAGCATGTCCCCACACTGAAAGGGGGAGTTTTGTCCTCATTAGCAATGGTCTAGCTATTAGTTGAAGTCGTTTAATCAATGATTCTGCTAGACCATTTTGAGTATGAACATGAGCAACCGGATGCTCAACTTTTATTCCAGTGGCCATACAATAATCTGTAAAGTCCTGAGATGTAAGTTCACTAGCATTATCAAGACGAATTGTCTTAATTGCATAATCTGGAAATTGTGCTCTTAACCTTATTATTTGGGCCAACAATCTCGCAAATGCCATATTACGAGTTAACAATAAGCACACATGTGACCATCTTGTAGATGCGTCTATCAACACCATAAAATACTTGAATGGTCCACATGGAGGGTGTATAGGCCCACATATATCACCCTGTATACGTTCCAAAAATGCAAGGGATTCAATCCCAACTTTAGTTGCTGATGGTTTAATAACCAATTTTCCTTGAGAACAAGCAGCACAAGAGAATTCCTTAAATTGAAGAATCTTCTTATTCTTCAATGTGTCCCCATTTGAATTCTCTATTATTCTGCGCATCATGTTAGAACCGGGATGGCCCAACCGGTCATGCCAAATGATAAAATCGTTAGAAGTAGTAAACCTTTTGTTTACTATGGCATGTGATTCAACCACACCAATATTTGTGTGGTACAACCCAGAATAAAATGCGGGTAATTTTTCATGCACACATTTTCCCCCCGCTTTTATTGTAGTAATATAAAGGTATTCAACCTTTCCTTTGTTAGAGGTCTCAACATGGTAGCCATTTTGGCGAATAGCTTTGAAACTCAACAAGTTTCTTTGAGACTTACTACAATACAATGCATTATTAATAGTTAAATATCGTTCCTCCAGGTAGTAATAAGGCCGCTCTTCCAGAACCCTCAATTAACTTTGTACTACCAGATATTGTATTAACATAAGCCTTTTTCATAACCAAATAAGGGAAAAATTTCTTTTCTCTTAATATTGTGTGAGTTGTAGCGCTATCCAAAAGGCATAAATCTTCATTACTCATCTTGGATCCAATTGAAGACCGGGGAATTTTATATTCTTCATAAAAAAAAAGTACATCATGAGAAATACGGAAAAAACTAACATCACCAACGACAACATAAGACAACTTAAGTACTACTTGAAAATAAAAAACAACTTTAGAACGAGACAAAAAAAAACACTGAAAATAAAAATAACATAATTGCATTCCCCAGTAAAATGATCAAACTTTAGTTTTGATCTCCAAAGAAGTCTTCAACTTCCAAATGAGTAAGATCATCGAGGCCTTGAAAATCATCATCATTCAAAGCAAGATTTGCCTCGGCATTGTCATCATTTTTGTTTCAAGGCCCCGCCTCAAAATCATTTTTAAAGGTCAAGTGAGACTCCACTGGGGCATTAGCAGAAGATGCTCCAACATTATTTGCCTTTATTTTGATGGAGTTTTGATAAAGCCTGACAAAATGCTCAGGTGCACGACATTCAATTTTCCAATGACCTTTCATGCCACAGCGGTGGCAGTTACCGCTTTTGCCTCTTGAAGGATTGTTTTGAGAACCCATATTGTTCTCTCGTTTGCCATGACCACCACGATGACGACTATTATATCGTCTCTTACCATTGCCATGCCCATGTACATTCATATGGCCATAATTATTATTCTGTCTTTTTCCAGACTTATCACGTCTAGCTGCCATATTCGTTTCAGGAAGCGGAGCTGACCCTGTGGGGCGGGCTTCATGATTTTTCAGCAAAAGGGTATTCTGTTGCTCAGCCACCAGAAGGCATGAGATCAATTCAGAATACTTTTTAAAACCCCTTTCACGGTATTGTTGCTGTAATACCATATTTGAGGCATGAAAAGTCGTAAGAATCTTTTCCAGCAAATCCTCATCATTCATAACTTCCCCACATAATTTCAATTGGGAAGTTATTCGAAATACAGCAGAGTTATACTCACTTACGGTCTTAAAATCTTGCAACCGTAAGTGTATCCACACATATCGAGCCCTTGGCAATACCGTAGCCTTAAGGTGATCATACCTTTCCTTCAGGCCATTCCACAATTCAAGTGGATCTTTCACTGTTAAATATTCAACCTTCAAACCTTCATCCAAATGATGACGAAGGAAAATCATGGCCTTCGCTTTGTCCTGGCTTGATGCCTTATTACCCTGAGTAATGGTGTTACCAAGGCCTTTAGCGGCTAAGTGAATCTCAGCATCGAGAACCCATGATAGGTAATTCTTTCTAGAAATGTCAAGTGCCACAAAACTCAAGCTTTGACAAATTCGACATAGTAAAAACCATCAAAGAAGATAACTAATTAGAAATCATTAGGATAATAGCATAAAGAATCTTAAAAATTGACATAATATCAAATTTGTGATCTATATATACACTAAAGTGATAATTCCATAGAAAAGAATACTATTTATTTTTCTTCAAATTATTAATATATCTTTGATGTTAACTAGAACAAAATATCTTCTCTCAATTAATTCTATTAACATAAAAATTAGCAACTTTCACATGACAATCATGCAAATAACTTAAAATAAAGAAACATAGAATTCTTTATTTTTACATATATCTAAAGATGCGAGAAATTATAAAACGGCATATTAAAGATACTAATCATGAAATCAAAATATACAACGAAAAAAATGAACAAATATACCTGAACAACGAAAAGAGCTCAACTTCGTGCTGATAACGTGTAAAAAATGTAGCTCAAAGTAACAATATAAAACAAGAAGATAAGTAGAATAAGAGAAAAAGAGATAACTTTCTTATTTCATCAAGTGTTCAAGTGTATTCCATCTCACATTTCATGCCTCTATTTATACTATTACATATGAAGGTTACAAAATTATTGTCTTAAACATGGCATTAACAATTGAGATCATGGGGGAAGATCATGGGGAGGGGTTATGGAGGTGTGGGAGTTACAATCATAATGGTGATGAGTAGTGGGATGTAATTTACATCATAGGTGAAAGTAGTGGGAGTAGTGGACATCCACATTTACTAAATATTTTATAACATTGACGAATATTTTGGTAATACAATTTTATATTTTGGAGCTTTCCACTCTTAATGTAATATAGATATAGATCTATCTATCTATCTATCTATATATATATATATTATAAAAGCACGAATGTTAGAAAGCTAAATATTAAGAGACAAAAATATCCCTTAAAAGTTGATCGACTTTTTTGCCCTTTAAAGTTACTTTATGTAACAATTTAATGATGGGTATAAATATAGTTTTAGGCTAGGACGAAGTAACCTTTTTCTATTGGGACTCAAACCATTCTAAAATATAAATCTCCAAAGAAACAACTCTATAACTGAATAAAATTTAATAAAATTACTTATATGAGAAAAGTTGGCAAAACAAATTCTACGAGCACATAAAAAGACTTGTCATATTTATATATGAGAATTGTCCTAATTTTATCATTTATCACAATTAGTTTGTGCATAAGTTTACGTGTATAATTATAGATGCTTTATACTTTATTTATCTCCCAAATTTATGTATCACAAATTCATGCTATAAAGTATTTACCAAAAATTAAACCTTATAGACGAACTTCTTTAAAGTTAAAGTTAGTCGAGGACTCCATCATACTCATTCTAATAAGATAATTTGATTTCTATTATGCATTGTTCTTTGTACTCTAAGAACGTTCAAACCAAAATAAAAGTATGACAAAAGTATTCCTCAAGCTATATATTTATTATTTTGATTTATAATCTAACCATAATAAGCACAAAAATCTAATTATACATGGCTTAATTGTCTATGCACTACCGTATTTATTTTCTTTTTAAATTTTGACACCGATAAAATTTCGCTTCAATAAAACTTAATGATAAAAATTGAGATCAAAACACCATAGGAATGTAATTACTTTTGATTTAATTTATTTGGCGTTATTGTTCATTTATTACGATTAATTTTTCTTCGATCTTCTTATTCTGTAGAAATTATGATGTATATAATATACTTTCAAGCCTATGTTTATCCCCAAAATTCAATTTTCACCACAGAAAATAAAGTATCCTCCTAAATTTGTCTGGAAATAACTACATGTGCGCTTGTGTACTCCTATGACATAAATAAAACATATAGCCAAATAATTTTAAATGTTGGACTATATTTGATGCAACATATTTTATTACATTGGTATTGTGTTTTTAAGAAGAATATCAATATCGATAACAAGAGTTCTAATCATAACAAAGCAGCAAGTATCATAAGGGAATAAACACAAATACTGTCATATATAAAGAAGTATTAGGTAAGATACAATTACATTTCTTATTTATATATTATAAGTACATATACCAATCGTACGTTCATGCGATGATATTTAATTATTTTAAATTTAANTCTTCCGATCTCATATAGATAAATATTTTAAGTAAATATAATTTTTGGTTCCTTAATTTAAATAATTAATTGATTGAGAATCTACGAGAAAAGTATAAATGTCAATTTCTATAAGATAATTGACTAAATATTAACGTGCAAAGCACGTTCATATAAACTAGTATATATTAAAAGCACGAAGATCCTTAGCGAAATGTCGTTCGCCTTTTTTACCCATTAAAAATAGAGTTCACACTACGTAAAATAGTCATTTCATTATTTTTCCTAATATTAGGATTAAAAATCGGTAATACTTTAGGAGACTAATTTTTCAATTATTTTCCTAATATTTAGTAATTTCAAATTAAGTAGATTTTGTTTATTAAATTCTTCCTTATTTAAACTATGCAATAAAACAAATTTGTAAAAGAAAAATAACAATAAAAGACAATCAAAGTATTTTGCAAATATTTTAGTAAAATTAATTATATCCGTTTGAATTCCTTTTACGTTTTGGGAGTCTTTTGTTTGTTATGAATTTCAAACAATCAATTATTTAAAACTTAGGTTACGAAAAGCAAAGTATTCCAATAAAAAATATTACATTCGTTTGAACTCCTTTTATGTTTTGAGAGTCTTTTGTTTGTTATAAACTTTAACCAGTTAATTCTTTAAAATAATTAGGTTAAGTATTTTTTTTTAGCTCTTTCACTCCTTTTAGATTTAGGAGTCTTTTCTTTTTGTTTGTTATAACACATGAAAAAATCACATTGGGAAACTTTGGAGCATGTTGAGCTCCTTTTAGGTTTAAGAATATTTTTAAAAAAAATTAACCAACTAATACTTTTAGATTATTTAGGTAAAAAGTTCATTAATATTTAGTAATTCCAAAATTTTGTTTATTATATTCTTCCATATTTAAACTAATAATATAACAAATTTGTAAAAGAAAAATAATAATAAGAAAAAATCAAAGTATTTTGTAAAGTATTTCAATAAAATTGATTACATCCTTTTGAACTCCTTTTACATTTTGAGAGTAATTCCTTACAAAAGATTAGGTTTTTTAGCACTTTCAACTCCTTTTAGATTAAGGAGTCTTTTTTTTTTTTTGGTTTTTTTTTATA